>NC_048585.1:57747389-57764889 GCF_013265735.2 Oncorhynchus mykiss | reverse complement strand
TTTCTCACATAAGACAAATCCAGTAGACAATATTGACTGGGCAAGATCCCAGAGACCACTACACTACAGAGAATAGACAGACCTACTACACTACAGAGAATAGACAGACTCACTACACTACAGAAAATAGACAGACCCACTAAACTAGAGAATAGACAGACCCACTACACTAGAGAGTAGACAGACCCACTACACTAGAGAGTAGACAGAACCACTACACTAGAGAGTAGACAGAACCACTACACTAGAGAGTAGACAGAACCACTACACTAGAGAGTAGACAGACCCACTACACTAGAGAGTAGACAGTACCACTACACTAGAGAGTAGACAGACCCACTACACTAGAGAGTAGACAGACCCACTACACTAGAGAGTAGACAGACCCATCATACTACAGAGAATAGACAGACCCACTACACTAGAGAGTAGACAGACCCATTATACTACAGAGAATAGACAGACCCACTACACTAGAGAGAATAGACAGACCCATTATACTACAGAGAATAGACAGACCTACTAAACTAGGGAATAGACAGACCCACTACACTAGAGAGTAGACAGACCCATTATACTAGAGAGTAGACAGACCCACTACACTAGAGAGGTTAGACAGACCCACTACACTACAGATAAAACAAAGACCCACTACACTAGAGAATAGACAGACCCACTACACTAGAGAATAGAGAGACCCACTACAATACAGCTAATAGACAGAACCACTACACTAAAGAATAGACAGACCCATTACAGTAGAGAATAGACAGACCCACTAACTAGAGAATAGACAGACCCACTACACTACAGAGAATAGACAGACTCACTACACTACAGAGAATAGACAGACCTACTACACTACAGAGGTTAGACAGACCCACTACACTACAGAGAATAGACAGACCCACTACACTAAGAGAATAGACAGACCCACTACACTAGAGAATAGACAGACCCACTACACTAGAAAATAGACAGACCTACTACACTTTGGATAATAGACAGACCCACTACACTAGAAAATAGACAGACCTACTACACTACAGAGAATAGACAGACCCACTACACTGGAGAAAAGAAAGAGACCACTACACTACAGATAAAACAAAGACCCACTACACTAGAGAATAGACAGACCCACTACACTAGAGAATAGAGAGACCCACTACAATACAGCTACTGGACAGAACCACTACACTAAAGAATAGACAGACCCACTACAGTAGAGAATAGACAGACCCACTAACTAGAGAATAGACAGACCCACTACACTACAGAGAATAGACAGACTCACTACACTACAGAGAATAGACAGACTGACTACACTACAGAGAATAGACAGACCTACTACACTACAGAGAATAGACAGACCTACTACACTACAGAGAATAGACAGACCCACTACACTACAGGGAATAGACAGACCCACTACACTAGAGAGTAGACAGAACCACTACACTAGAGAGTAGACAGACCCACTACACTAGAGAGTAGACAAACCCACTACACTAGAGAATAGCCAGACCCACTACACCAGAGAATAGACAGACCCACTACGCTAGAGAATAGACAGGCCCACTACACTACAGAGGTTAGACAGACCCACTACACTACAGATAATAGACAGACCCGCTACACTAGAGAATAGACAGACCCACTACACTAGAGAATAGACAGATCCACTACACTAGAAAATAGACAGACCTACTACACTACAGAGAATAGACAGACCCACTACACTAGAGAAAAGAAAGAGACCACTACACTACAGATAAAACAAATACCCACTACACTAGAGAATAGACAGACCCACTGCACTAGAGAATAGAGAGACCCACTACACTACAGAGAATAGACAGACCCACTACAATACAGATAATAGACAGACCCACTACCCACTACACTAAAGAATAGGCAGACCCACTACACTAGAGAATAGACAGACCCACTACACTAGAGAATAGACAGACCCACTACACTAGAGAATAGACAGACCTACTACACTAGAGAATAGTCAGACCCACTACACTACAGAGAATAGACAGACCCACTACACTAGAGAGAATAGACAGACCCACTACACTAGAGAGAATAGACAGACCCACTACACTAGAGAGAATATACAGACCCACTACACTAAAGAATAGACAGACCCACTACACTAAAGAATAGACAGACCCACTACACTAGAGAATAGACAGAACCACTACACTAAAGAATAGACAGACCCACTACACTAGAGAGTAGACCGACCCACTACACTAGAGAGTAGACAGACCCACTACACTAGAGAATAGACACTGCACTACAGAGAAAGACTGTGTACAAGTAGAGGCTGAGGTCTGTGGTCATAGGGGGGAGTTGAGGATAGGTGTGTGTGTATGCCTGTTTTTAACACACACACACACACTTCTTCCCAAAAGCCATTGATGGATGACTGTGCTGCTGGGAAGCAGCTGGAGGAGATAAGAAGTAGAATATCGCAGTGGCTGGGTGAAGTTCACTGCATTGTATATTGTTGGGTAATAAACTCTGCTAGTTCCTCTGCCATATGACAGCTATATAAAATAGAGAAGGAACAGGTGCCTATCATTATTCCCCCCCCCCCCCATTTCCAGAGTCATATGACATTAATGTAGTTAGGATGCCTGAGGGTCATGGTTGGGGGTGGTGATCGGTGGATGGTACTTCAGAACCATGCTCGTGGATGACGGTATCTGGGGTGCCTGAGGGGAATCCTCAGAGGATATTTTGCCAATAGAGTCTGGGGGACAGCACATATCACTAGGGGGTCATTTGAAGGTCATGGTTAATTGGTGATCTTTCAGATAAGATCTGATAGGTGTCGTTGTGTGTGCCTTCACGTGTGTGTGTGTGTGTGTGTGTTTGTGTGTGTGTGTGTGTGTGTATGACAACCACCTCTCTGTCCTCCACACACTTATTCAACACATTTGATGAATGTCTGAGTGTTTACAGCAACAACATCCGCCTCTCTCATACAGAAACAGCGTCAGCCAGGAAACTGATAGAAAAACCTGGGCTCCGCTGATGGGCTCAGACATAATCCTGTTATTAACGATGACAGGGACTCTAATCAGCCCTCCAACAATGGCTCTCCCCTCACTTTCGCTCCCTCTCTGCCTCTCTCTCTCCCTCTCTGCCTCTCTCTCTCCCTCTCTGCCTCTCTCTCTCCCTCTCTGCCTCTCTCTCTCCCTCTCTGCCTCTCTCTCTCCCTCTCTGCCTCTCTCTCTCTCCGCCAAAATAGAGGATTAGGAGGCCTCAATCCAGCTGTATTAATTCCCCACCACGACATAGAGTCATCATCAGCACGGTCGCATCGCAACACATCGCATCGCCATCCAAATGCCTTAATATCAGGGGCCATGAAACGAGATGTCAAAGTGCTGTCACTCCCCTTTCCGTCTAATCTTTTGCAAAAAACGTCAAGACAGGAGGCAGTCATTTAAGCCCGATAATAGCCGTTTCTCTCATAAGGTGTCACCTTGTTTATGATGAAAACATTAGCGTCAGGTGAGATACATATGAAGGATCTTAATTTGATCAGCCTGTCGCAGGACAACTTTCACTTAAAGCCCCATCTTTTTTTTTTATCAATGTTTTAAATCATGCGTGTATGTCTAATACAGTGCTGCCCAACCCTCTTCCTGAAGATTTTCAGTCCAACCCTCTTCCTGAAGATCTCCTGTCCTGTAGGTTTTCAGCCCAACCCTCTTCCTGAAGATCTCCTGTCCTGTAGGTTTTTAGTCCAACCCTCTTCTTGGAGATCTCCTGTCCTGTAGGTTTTCAGTCCAACCCTCTTCCTGGAGATCTCCTGTCCTGAAGATTTTCAGTCCAATCCTCTTCCTGGAGAGCTCCTGTCCTGTAGGTTTTCAGTCCAAGCCTCTTCCTGGAGATCTATTGTCCTGTAGGTTTTCAGTCCAACCCTCTTCCTGGAGATCTACTGTCCTGTAGGTTTTCAGTCCAATCCTCTTCCTGGAGATCTCCTGTCCTGTAGGTTTTCAGTCCAAGCCTCTTCCTGGAGATCTATTGTCCTGTAGGTTTTCAGTCCAACCCTCTTCCTGGAGATCTACTGTCCTGTAGGTTTTCAGTCCAAGCCTCTTCCTGGAGATCTATTGTCCTGTAGGTTTTCAGTCCAACCCTCTTCCTGGAGATCTACTGTCCTGTAGGTTTTCAGTCCAATCCTCTTCCTGGAGATCTCCTGTCCTGTAGGTTTTCAGTCCAATCCTCTTCCTGGAGATCTCCTGTCCTGTAGGTTTTCAGTCCAAGCCTCTTCCTGGAGATCTATTGTCCTGTAGGTTTTCAGTCCAACCCTCTTCCTGGAGATCTACTGTCCTGTAGGTTTTCAGTCCAACCCTCTTCCTAGAGTCCTACTGTCCTGTGGGTGTATAAAACCCCTACAAAAAATGTATATTCATTATAATCCACATAATAATTCACATTTCCTGTTGCTGCAGGATCATTATTCTGCTGTAGCTAAATGGTTCAATGTAAGATGCTACATCTGTAGAGGAGTTATTTACGGATGTGCGCGGCAGTGTGTTTCAGTGCTCTGCAATTCCCGTTTTTGTTTGTGCTCTCGACGTGACCTTCGGTGCCTAATAGATTTATATTTTCCCTGAGAGGAGATGAGACGAGCTGAAATGATGGTGGATGGTGGAATGGCTGTATGACAAATAGACGGATGTGTGTGTCTGTGTATGAGAGAGAGAGAGAGTGTGTGTGTGTGTGTGTGTGTGAGAGAGAGAGAGATAAAGTGTGAGTGAGTGTGTGTGTGTGTGTGTGTGTGTGTGTGTGTGTGTGTGTGTGTGTGTGTGTGTGTGTGTGTGTGTGTGTGTGTGTGTGTGTGTGTGTGTGTGTGTGTGTGTGTGTGTGTGCGAGAGAGAGAGAGATAAAGTGTGAGTGTGTGTTTGTGTGTGTGTGAGAGAGATAAAGTGTGAGTGTGTATGTGTGTGTGTGTGTGTGTGTGTGTGTGTGTGTGTGTGTGTGTGTGACATGGCGGATCATTATCAGCTCAGTTATAGCTCTCTGTAATATCTGTACCATTGGTTATCATTACTGTTTTAAGGGGCTATCATATTTGTTTTATTCTGCCCAAGGCTTCTAGTAAATATTCAAACTATCCACTAGCCAGAGTAGGGGCTAAACATCCACATTAAAGTATATTCAGGAATCAAATTTAATATCTATGAAGAAATGTACCTGTGTGGTCTTTCTATATCCCCTGGACAAAAGTAATGCTCTACAAACAATACCAAAACAAATGTTTGGAATGCCAAGCGTGTGCAAAGCTGTCGTCAAGGCAAAGAAGAATCTAAAATATATTTTGATTTGTTCAACACTTTTCTGGTTACTACATGATTCCACATGTGTTATTTCATAGTTTTGATATCTTCACTATTATTTTACAATGTAGAAAATAGTAAAAAAAAAAATAAAAAAAAAAAATCTTGATTGAGTAGTTGTGTCCAAACTTTTTACTGGTAACTGTAAGTTTATAGGGATCTATATGGTCAACTGTGTACCATCCCATCTATCCATACAACAACGGCATGGCCTTTACTACCAAACCTTGACTTAGTCATTGTTTCCTATACGTTGTGTACGACTGACCTATCCTGCATTACTAGGATAGTCCCATGTCCATATGTGTTCCTCTTCTTTTAAATAAGCCAATCGGTATGAAGATTCCGTTGGGACAAAGACAACACACATCCCGTAGACGTTTTACAGAATCAGTCATAAAGTATTCATCAGGAATTCGCTAGACTTGTTTCCTTTTTGCATAACAATTTAGTATGCAGATGTTGTTTTAATGTACGATGTCCACATGAATAATTTATTTGATTAATTAAAGAGCCAAAAATATTTCCGTTTTTTTTTTTTGAAGGCTCAGAAAATGAACAGTCCAAAAAAGGATCTTCGACTGTCTCAAAGAATATCCAGATAGACAGTGTGCGATACAACACAAGACTGATTTATTTTTTTACATACTGTATATTTAATTTTATTACGCACACAGGCACACACGCTGTCACACATATGTTATTATTGCGTCAGCGTTATTTAAGGAACCAATTGAAGCTGCCTTGAGGGCAAGTTTGGGGCTTCAGGGTAAATTTGGTGACGCATGATACAACACAAGACTGGTTTATTTGTGTCTATTTAAGTTCTGTATTATGTCATATTTCATGTTTTGTGTTCTATGTTCTGTGTTCTGTGTTCTGTGTTTTGTGTGGACCCCAGGAATAGTAGCTGCTGCTTTTGCAACAGCTAATGGGGATCCTAATAAAATACCAAACACCAAAAATTGCCTCAACCGAAGATTCAGTGGCCTTATGGTTTGAGTGTCCGCCCTGAGATTGGAAGGAGTTTGATCCCCAGGCCCGAGTGGTGGGACTTGGTGCATCTCTGCAATAACGAGATACATTGGGGCTAAGGCTCTGCGATAGAATAGAGTCATGTACTTGTACATCATGCTGCCTCACACTACAGAAACAGGAGCTCTGGTCCCATGAGCTGTTGTGGCACAAGCCAACCCAGTGGGCACATACAGTGCCTTGCGAAAGTATTCGGCCCCCTTGAACTTTGCGACCTTTTGCCACATTTCAGGCTTCAAACATAAATATATAAAACTGTATTTTTTTGTGAAGAATCAACAACAAGTGGGACACAATCATGAAGTGGAACAACATTTATTGGATATTTCAAACTTTTTTAACAAATCAAAAACGGAAAAATTGGGCGTGCAAAATTATTCAGCCCCTTTACTTTCAGTGCAGCAAACTCTCTACAGAAGTTCAGTGAAGATCTCTGAATGATCCAATGTTGACCTAAATGACTAATGATGATAAATACAATCCACCTGTGTGTAATCAAGTCTCCGTATAAATGCACCTGCACTGTGATAGTCTCAGCGGTCCGTTAAAAGCGCAGATAGCATCATGAAGAACAAGGAACACACCAGGCAGGTCCGAGATACTGTTGTGAAGAAGTTTAAAGCCGGATTTGGATACAAAAAGATTTCCCAAGCTTTAAACATCCCAAGGAGCACTGTGCAAGCGATAATATTGAAATGGAAGGAGTATCAGACCACTGCAAATCTACCAAGACCTGGCCGTCTCTCTAAACTTTCAGCTCATACAAGGAGAAGACTGATCAGAGATGCAGCCAAGAGGCCCATGATCACTCTGGATGAACTGCAGAGATCTACAGCTGAGGTGGGAGACTCTGTCCATAGGACAACAATCAGTCGTATATTGCACAAATCTGGCCTTTATGGAAGAGTGGCAAGAAGAAAGCCATTTCTTAAAGATATCCATAAAAAGTGTTGTTTAAAGTTTGCCACAAGCCACCTGGGAGACACACCAAACATGTGGAAGAAGGTGCTCTGGTCAGATGAAACCAAAATTGAACTTTTTGGCAACAATGCAAAACGTTATGTTTGGCGTAAAAGCAACACAGCTGAACACACCATCCCCACTGTCAAACATGGTGGTGGCAGCATCATGGTTTGGGCCTGCTTTTCTTCAGCAGGGACAGGGAAGATGGTTAAAATTGATGGGAAGATGGATGGAGCCAAATACAGGACCATTCTGGAAGAAAACCTGATGGAGTCTGCAAAAGACCTGAGACTGGGACGGAGATTTGTCTTCCAACAAGACAATGATCCAAAACATAAAGCAAAATCTACAATGGAATGGTTCAAAAATAAACATTTCCAGGTGTTAGAATGGCCAAGTCAAAGTCCAGACCTGAATCCAATCGAGAATCTGTGGAAAGAACTGAAAACTGCTGTTCACAAATGCTCTCCATCCAACCTCACTGAGCTCGAGCTGTTTTGCAAGGAGGAATGGGAAAAAATGTCAGTCTCTCGATGTGCAAAACTGATAGAGACATACCCCAAGCGACTTACAGCTGTAATCGCAGCAAAAGGTGGCGCTACAAAGTATTAACTTAAGGGGGCTGAATAATTTTGCACGCCCAATTCTTCAGTTTTTGATTTGTTAAAAAAGTTTGAAATATCCAATAAATGTCGTTCCACTTCATGATTGTGTCCCACTTGTTGTTGATTCTTCACAAAAAAATACAGTTTTATATCTTTATGTTTGAAGCCTGAAATGTGGCAAAAGGTCGCAAAGTTCAAGGGGGCCGAATACTTTCGCAAGGCACTGTATGTCAATTCAATGTCTATTCCACGTTGGTTCTATTGCATTGAAATTACGTGGAAGAAATGTTGATTCAGTGTGTGTGGGAAGGCTCATACAAGGATTCTTACTTACTTATATGCTGTACAGTACCAGTCAAAAGTTTGGACATAACCTACCCATTCAAGTTTTTTAAATATATATATATATATATATATATATATATATATATATATATATATATATATATTCTACATTGTAGAATAAGAGTGAATAAATCAAAATGATGAAAAAACACATGGAATCATGTAGTAACCAAAAAAGTGTTAAACAAATCTAAATATATTGTCACGCCCTGACCTGAGTATTTTTTGTTTTTTTAATATATTTTGGTTAGGTCAGGGTGTGAGATGGGTGATGTATGTGTTTTTGTACTGACTAGGGTTTTCTGTAGGTTTATGGGGTTGTTTACCATCTAGGTGTTTATGTATGTCTGTGGTTGCCTAGATTGGTTCTCAATTAGAGGCAGCTGTTCATCGTTGTCTAATTGGGAACCATATTCAGAGTGTCCGGCAACAGTACCCAGGTGCTTCTACACCTGCATTGCTTGCTGTTTGGGGGTTTTAGGCTGAGTTTCTGTACAGCACTTTGAGATATCAGCTGATGTACGAAGGGCTATATAAATACATTTGATTTGATTTAGGCAGCCATCTTCTTTGGGTATTTGGTGGGTTATTGTCTATTTGGTTATTTGGTGGGTTGTTGTCTATGTGATGTTGCATGTTTGCACTCAGTATTTATAGCGGTCACGTTTGTTTATTCTATTTTGTTTGTTTGATTAGTGTACTTTGTGTTTGTTTTCATCCATAATTAAAAGGATGTATTCACATCACTCTGCGCTTTGGTCTCCTCACTACGACGTTCGTGACATAACCCACCATAAAAAGACCAAGCAGCGTGGTGAAAGGCAGCAGGTGAAAGGCAGCAGGTGAAAGGCAGCAGGTGAAAGGCAGCAGCAGCGATCGCAGGACTCATGGACTTGGGAGGAAATTCTGGACGGCGGAGGACCCTGAGCACAACCAGGGGAATATCGCCGCCCCAAGGCAGAGCTGGAGGCAGTGAAAGCAGAGAGGAGTCGGTATGAGGAGGCAGCACGGCAGCACGGCAGCGCCGCTGGAAGCCCGAGAGGCAGCCCCAAAAATGTATTGGGGGGGGGGTCTCTTGGAGCGGTCGGCGAAGTTGAGGGTTGAGTCTGAGATTGTCGAGGAGTTATTGGACAGATTGGAGGAGAGTGAACGGAGGGGAGAATATGAGACATTCGAGGACTTGTTGATGAAATTGGAGGAGAGTGAAGAGAGAGAGCTGTTGGTTTGGCGTAGTATGCACGGCATTCGCCCTGAGGAGCGTGTGAACTGTCCGATGCCACCTGTGTCAGTTCCTCGTACTCAGCCTGAAACTTGTGTTAAAGTTCCGGAAGATTTGATGCCGGCTATACACACCAGGTCTCCAGTACACCTTCACAACCCGGTGTGTCCTGTTCCTGCTTCTCGCACTCATCCTGAGGTGCGTGTTCTCAGCCCGGTACCACCAGTGCCGGCACCACGCACCAGGCCTATAGTGCGCCTCGGCAGTCCAGTACGGCAGTCCCTGTTCCTCCTCCCCGCACTCATCCTGAGGTGCGTGTTCTCGGCCCAGTACCACCAGTGCCGGCACCACGCACCAGGCCTACAGTGCGCCTCGCCAGTCCAGAGTGTCCGGCTACAGTACCCAGTCCAGAGCATCCGGCTACAGTACCCAGTCCAGAGCATCCGGCTACAGTACCCAGTCCAGAGCATCCGGCTACAGTACCCAGTCCAGAGCGTCCGGCTACAGTACCCAGTCCAGAGCATCCGGCTACAGTACCCAGTCCAGAGCATCCGGCTACAGTACCCAGTCCAGAGCATCCGGCTACAGTACCCAGTCCAGAGCATCCACAGTACCCAGTCCAGAGCATCCGGCTAAGGTACTCAGTCCAGAGCATCCGGCTACAGTACTCAGTCCAGAGCATCCGGCTACAGTACTCAGTCCAGAGCGTCCAGCTACAGTACCCAGTCCAGAGCATCCACAGTACCCAGTCCAGAGCGTCCGGCTACAGTACCCAGTCCAGAGCATCCACAGTACCCAGTCCAGAGCATCCGGCTAAGGTACTCAGTCCAGAGCATCCGGCTACAGTACTCAGTCCAGAGCATCCGGCTACAGTACTCAGTCCAGAGCGTCCAGCTACAGTACCCAGTCCAGAGCATCCACAGTACCCAGTCCAGAGCATCCGGCAACAGTCTACAGACCAGAACCTCCTATGACGGGTCGCAGTCCGGAACCAATCTCAATTGGGTTGAGGTCAGGTGATTGTGGGGGCCAGATCATCTGATGCAGCATTCCATCACTCTCCTTCTTGGTCAAATAGCCCTTATACAGCCTGGAGGTGTGTTGGGTTATAGTCCTGTTGAAAAACAAGTGATAATCCCACTAAGTGCAAACCAGATGGGATGGTGTATTGCTCCCAAATGCTGTCGTAGCCATGCTGGTTAACTTCTTGAGTGTAGGGGGCAGGATTTTAGTTTTTGGCTAAAAAACGTGCCCATTTGAAACTGCCTATTTCTTAGGGCCAGAAACTAGAATATGTATATAATTCAGATTAGGATAGAAAACACTCTAAAGTTTCCAAAACTGTCAAAATATTGTCTGTGAGTATAACAGAACTGATATTGCAGGCGAAACCCTGAGAAAAATCAAACCAGGAAGTGGTTTCTATTTTGAAAGCTCCATGTTCCATAGCCTGCCTTCGCTCCATTTAAAGGGATATCAGCCAGATTCCTTTTCCTATGGCTTCCTCAAGGTGTCAACACTTTAGACATAGTTTATTTTGAAAAATGAGCGAGAAAGATAACATCGCGTCAGTGGATAGCTGGGTGTTCGCAGAGTTTTGCTGTGGGGCAGCCATTGTCTCTCTCTCTCTCCTATTGAAAAAGCGACAGTCCCGGTTGATATATTATCGATTATATATTTTAAAAACAACCTGAGGATTGATTATAAAAAACGTTTGACATGTTTCTGTGAACATTACGGATACTATTTGGAATTTTCATCTGCGATGTCGTGACCGCTCGAGCGGTTGTTATGCGAAAAGCTTTATTGAAATCTGACATGCCAGGTGGATTAACAACAAGCTAAGCTGTGTTTTGCTATATTGCACTTGGGATTTCATGAAAATTAAATATGTTTAGTAATTTAATTTGAATTTGGCGCACTGCAATTCAGCGGGTGTTGATGAAAATAACGGGATGGGTGCGTCAATAAGTTAAGTGTGCCTTGAATTCTAAATAAATCACAGACAGTGTTACGTTAAGCACCCCCACACCATCACACCACCTCCTCCATGCTTCACGGTGGGAATCACACATGCAGATTTTTTCCTTTCACCTACTCTGCGTCTCACAAAGACAGCGATTGAAACCTGAAATCTCAAATTCTAATGTCCATTGCTCGTGTTTCTGGGCCCAAGCAAGTCTCTCTTCTTATTGATGTCCTTTAGTTGTGGTTTCTTTGCAGCAATTCAACCATGAAGGCTTGATTCATGCAGTCTCCTCTGGACAGTTGATGTTGAGATGTGTCTGTTACTTGAGCTCCGTGAAGCAATTATTTGGGCTGCAATCTGAGGCTGGTAACTAATGAACTTGTCCTCTGCAGCAGAGGTAACTCTGGGTCTTCAATTCCTGTGGCGGTCCTCATGAGAGCCAGTTCCATCATAGCGCTTGATAGTTTTTGCGACTGCACTTAAAGAAACCTTCAGTTCTTGAAATGTTCCATGTTGACTGACCTTCATGTCTTAAAGTAACGATGGACTGTCATTTCTCTTTGCTTATTTGAGCTGTTCTTGCCATAATATGGACTACGTTTTTTTACCAAATAGGGCTATATCTGTATACCCCTCCTACCTTGTCACAATACAACTGATTGGCGCAAACGCATTAAGATGGAACGAAACTCCACAAATGTACTTTTAACAAGGCACACCTGTTAATTGAAATTAATTCCAGGTGACCTACCTCATGAAGCTAAAAGCTGGTTAAGAGAATGCCAAGAGTGTGCAACGCTGTCATCAAGGCAACGGTTGGCAACTTTGAAGAATCTCAAATATAAAAAAAATATTTTGATTTGTTGAACACTTTTTGGTTAATATATATATGAATTGTTATTTCATAGTTTTAACGTCTTCACCATTATTCTGCAATGTAGAAAATAGTACAAATAAAGAAAAAACCCTTGAATCAGTAGGTGTGTCCAAACCTTTGACTGGTACTGTATATTTAATTAGAAGGCTCAAGGGGGTATATGGCCGATATACCACGGCTAAGGGACGTTCTTGAGCACCAAGCAACCCTTAGCCGTGATATATTGGCCATATGCCACAAACACCGAGGTGCCTTATTGCTAATATAATCTGGTTACCAAGATAATTAGAGCAGTAAAAATACATGTTTTGTCATACCCCTGGTATACGGTCTGATATACCACGGTTGTCAGCCAATCAGCATTCAGGGCTCGAACCACCCAGTTTGGAATTCATTTTTATTACGTGTGCAGACAGGCACACGCGCTGACACACACTCTATTATTACATCTGTGTTATGAAGCTGCCTTAAGGACATGTTTGGGGCATCAGGTAGCCTAGTGCTTAAGAGCATTGGGCCAGTAACCTAAAGGTCGCTGGTTTGAATCCACTAGCCAACTAGGTGACAAAAATGTGTTATTATGCCCTTGAGCAAAGGCACTTAACTCCAATTGCTCCTGTAAGAGCATCTGCTAAATGACTAACCTAAATGACTAACCATCTGCTAAATGACTAACCTAAATGACTAACCATCTGCTAAATGACTAACCTAAATGACTAACCATCTGCTGAATTACTAACCTAAATGACTAACCATCTGCTAAATGACTAACCTAAATGACTAACCATCTGCTAAATGACTAACCATCTGCTAAATGACTAACCTAAATGACTAACCATCTGCTAAATGACTAACCTAAATGACTAACCATCTGCTAAATGACTAACCTAAATGACTAACCATCTGCTAAATGACTAACCTAAATGACTAACCATCTGCTAAATGACTAACCTAAATGACTAACCATCTGCTAAATGACTAACCATCTGCTAAATGACTAACCATCTGCTAAATAACTAACCTAAATGACTAACCATCTGCTAAATGACTAACCTAAATGACTAACCATCTGCTAAATGACTAACCTAAATGAATAACCATCTGCTAAATGACTAACCTAAATGACTAAGCTAAATGACTAACCATTTGCTAAATGACTAACCTAAATGACTAACCATCTGCTAAATGACTAACCTAAATGACTAAACTAAATGACTAACCATCTGCTAAATGACTGACCTAAATGACTAACCATCTGCTAAATGACTAACCATCTGCTAAATGACTAACCTAAATGACTAACCATCTGCTAAATGACTAACCTAAATGACTAACCTAAATGACTAACCATCTGCTAAATGACTGACCTAAATGACTAACCATCTGCTAAATGACTAACCATCTGCTAAATGACTAACCTAAATGACTAACCATCTGCTAAATGACTAACCTAAATGACTAACCATCTGCTAAATGACTAACCTAAATGACTAACCATCTGCTAAATGACTAACCTAAATGACTAAGCTAAATGACTAACCATTTGCTAAATGACTAACCTAAATGACTAACCATCTGCTAAATGACTAACCTAAATGACTAACCTAAATGACTAACCATCTGCTAAATGACTGACCTAAATGACTAACCATCTGCTAAATGACTAACCATCTGCTAAATGACTAACCTAAATGACTAACCATCTGCTAAATGACTGACCTAAATGACTAACCATCTGCTAAATGACTAACCTAAATGACTAACCATCTGCTAAATGACTAATCTAAATGACTAACCATCTGCTAAATGACTAACCATCTGCTAAATGAGTAACCTAAATGACTAACCTAAATGACTAACCATCTGCTAAATGACTAACCATCTGCTAAATGACTAACCTAAATGACTAACCATCTGCTAAATGGCTAACCATCTGCTAAATGACTAACCTAAATGACTAACCTAAATGACTAACCATCTGCTAAATGACTAACCATCTGCTAAATGACTAACCTAAATGACTAACCTAAATGACTAACCTTCTGCTAAATGACTAACCTAAATGACTAACCATCTGCTAAATGACTAACCTAAATGACTAACCTAAATGACTAACCATCTGCTAAATGACTAACCTAAATGACTAACCTACATGACTAACCATCTGCTAAATGACTAACCTAAATGACTAACCATCTGCTAAATGACTAACCTGTAAATGGTGATTGTATCAACAGTATGGGGTGGGTTCAGTCGAAGAGTGTAGCCTTTCAATTGGACTCAATTGAACCTGCCATTCTCACAATGACATTAAGAAATAGTGCCCCTTGTCATCCATGATGGATTTGCCAGATAAACCAATACCTGGCTGAAATAACACAGAGCTGTTAAGATGCAGGAACATTGGCCTGTGCATTACTTTTCCTCCCCTGTTTTTGGTTTGGTCAGTGCTGTCGGGGAGCTACCCTAAACCATAACCCTGACCTTAACAATTTTTTTCATTTCATCTTCAATGGGGTAGGGATGTCCCAATCATACCGGACAGCACAGACCTTTTTGTTTTGTGAATGAGGTTCTCTCTGTAGTCTTGATGGAGGACTCTCAATACTCAGAGAGAGAGAGAGAGAGAGGGAGAGAGAGAGAGAGAGAGAGAGAGACAGAGAGAGAGAGAGAGAGAGAGAGAGAGAGAGAGAGAAATAAGCTCACAGTATTGGCTGGCTTACAACACAGCTTTCCCCCCTGCAGCAATGTCATCTGCAGAGGGACAGGCTAATTCATTAGAGAATCAGGGCAATTTCTGCCGGTTTGATGAAGTAACATGGTTAGCTACAGATGTAGGATCTTAATTTGAGCCAGTTTGCTTCAGCAGGAAAATAATCCTGAAGTAACAGGACATGTGAATTATTATGTGGATTATAAGTAATGGACATTTTTGTAGGGGTTGATACATTTTTCTTTAGGGCAAAGTCTGAAATATCAAAGTGGAAAATAATTCTAAGCAACGAAAGAGTGATCAAATTAAGATCCTACATCCTACATACTGTATATCCCTACAAATTGAAAAATGTACTTGGAGCTAACTCTGCAAATAGCGCTGCTGGATGATTTGGTCATAGTCAATCGATCAATAATGTAATGATACTCTTAGCAAAAAACATTTTTTTTTAGAAACTATGAGAATAGAAAGGATCAGAACTTTAGTGAAATATGACAGTACAGCGGAGGCAGCTAAACATCCAAACTGGATGATCTTCAGAGATAGATGGGAAGGGCTGCATATATACAGTGCATTCAGAAAGTATTCAGACCCCTTGACTTTTTCCACATTTTGTTACTTTTACAGCCTTATTCTAAAATGTGTTAAATATTTTTTTCTCTCACATCAATCTACACAAAATACCCCATAATGACCTAGAAAAACTGTTTTTTATACATTTTGCAAATTTATAAAAAATGGAAAATTAAATATCACAATTAGATAAGTATTCAGACCCTTTACTCAGAACTTAGTTGAAAGACATTTTTGCAGCAATTACAGCCTCGAGTCTTCTTGGGTATGACGCTACAAGCTTGGAACACCTGTATTTGGGGTGTTTCTCCCATTCTTCTCTGCAGATCATCTCAAGCTCTGTCAGGTTGGATTGGGAGAGTAACTGTACAGCTATTTTCAAGTCCAGGCTCTGACCGGGCCACTCAAGGACATTCAGAGACTTGTCCCAAAACCACTCCTGTGTTGTCTTGGCTGTGTGCTTAGGGTCATTGTCCTGTTTGAAGGTAAACATTCGCCCCAGTCTGAGGTCCAGGGCGCTCTGGAGCAGGTTTTCATCAAGGATCTCTCTGTAGTTTGCTCTGTTCATCTTTGCCTCGATCCTGACTAGTCTCCCAGTCCCTGCCGCTGAAAAACATCCCCACAGCATGATGTTGCCACCACCACTATTCACTATAGGGATGGTGCCAGGTTTCCTCCAGATGTGCCACTTGGCATTCAGGCCAAAGAGTTGCTTTCATCAGACCAGAGAATCTACGGAAAATTCCTTCGACACGCACTGTCAACTGTGGGACCTTATATAGACAGGTGTGTGCTTTTCCAAATCATGTCCAATCAATTAAATTTACCACAGGTGGACTCCAATCAAGTTGTAGAAACATCTCAAGGATGATCAATGGAAACACGATGCACCAAAGCTCAATTTCGAGTCTCATAGCAAAGGGTCTGAATAGTTATGTAAATCAGGTATTTCTGTTTTTGCTTTGTCACTATGGGGTATTATGTGCAGATTGATCTTATTTAACCGTTTTAGAATAAGGCCGTAATGTAACAAAATGTAGAAAACGTCAAGGGGTCTGAATACTTTTCGAATGCAATGTGTGTATATCTATATATATATATATCTGCCCTTAGCTTCCCTTATCTAATTGACAAAACAATTGACAAAACAATTATATAATATGAAGTTTGTCGGTTATCACAGGTTAATGCTGAACTGATTGAATCTAGCCCTTAGCCTCCCTGGCTGCCCTTAGCCTCCCTGGCTGACCTTAGCCTCCCTGGCTGCCCTTAGCTTCCCTGGCTACCCTTAGCCTCCCTGGCTGCCCTTAGCCTCCCTGGCTACCCTTAGCCTCCCTGGCTGACCTTAGCCTCCCTGGCTGCCATTAAACCTCCCTGGCTACCCTTAGCCTCCCTGGCTGCCCTTAGCCTCCCTGGCTACCCTTAGCCTCCCTGGCTGCCCTTAGCCTCCCTGGCTACCCTTAGCCTCCCTGGCTGCCCTTAGCCTCCCTGGCTACCCTTAGCCTCCCTGGCTGACCTTAGCCTCCCTGGCTGACCTTAGCCTCCCTGGCTGACCTTAGCCTCCCTGGCTGCCCTTAGCCTCCCTGGCTGCCCTTAGCCTCCCTGGCTGCCCTTAGCCTCCCTGGCTGCCCTTAGCTTCCCTGGCTGCCCTTAGCTTCCCTTATCTGCCCTTAGCTTCCCTTAGCCTCCCTGGCCGCCCTTATCTGCCCTTAGCTGCCCTTTGTTGCCCTTAGCTGCCCTTTGTTGCCCTTCGTTGCCCTTAGCTTCCCTTATCTGCCCTTAGCTTCCCTTATCTGTCCTTAGCTTCCCTTATCTGCCCTTAGCTGCCCTTC
>NC_048585.1:57724889-57742389 GCF_013265735.2 Oncorhynchus mykiss | reverse complement strand
AGAGGTGGTCGTGGGCCTCGTTTGAGAGGTGTGGGGGAACGTGGTAGAGGACAAGCACCCCTTCTGAGAGGTGGTCGTGGGCCTCGTTTGAGAGGTGTGGGGGGACGTGGTAGAGGACAAGCACCCCTTCTGAGAGGTGGTTGTGGGCCTCGTTTGAGAGGTGTGGGGGGACGTGGTAGAGGACAAGCACCCCTTCTGAGAGGTGGTCGTGGGCCTCGTTTGAGAGGTGTGGGGGGACGTGGTAGAGGACAAGCACCCCTTCTGAGAGGTGGTCGTGAGCCTCGTTTGAGAGGTGTGGGGGAACGCGGTAGAGGACAAGCACCCCTTCTGAGAGGTGGTCGTGGGCCTCGTTTGAGAGGTGTGGGGAACGTGGTAGAGGACAAGCACCCCTTCTGAGAGGTGGTCGTGGGCGTCGTTTGAGAGGTGTGGGGAACGTGGTAGAGGACAAGCACCCCTTCTGAGAGGTGGTCGTGGGCCTCGTTTGAGAGGTGTGGGGAACGTGGTAGAGGACAAGCACCCCTTCTGAGAGGTGGTCGTGGGCCTCGTTTGAGAGGTGTGGGGGAACGTGATAGAGGACAAGCACCCCTTCTGACAGGTGGTGGTGGGCCTCGTTTGAGAGGTGTGGGGGAACGTGGTAGAGGACAAGCACCCCTTCTGACAGGTGGTGGTGTGCCTCGTTTGAGAGGTGTGGGGGAACGTGGTAGAGGACAAGCACCCCTTCTGAGAGGTGGTCGTGGGCCTCGTTTGAGAGGCGTGGGGGAACGTGGTAGAGGACAAGCACCCCTTCTGAGAGGTGGTCGTGGGCCTCGTTTGAGAGGTGTGGGGGAATGTGGTAGAGGACAAGCACCCCTTCTGAGAGGTGGTGGTGGGCCTCGTTTGAGAGGTGTGGGGGAATGTAGTAGATGGCAAGGCCACGGACCAAGACAGCGGCAGCCACAGCAAAGAGTGTCCAATGAAATCCAAGTAATAGTTGTAGACCATGTCGTAAATCATGGCAGGACAATGACAGAGGCAGCTATAATGATTCAACCAAACTTCAGAAGATCAACCGTGGCCTCAATCATCAGAATTTCCATATTGAGAACCGGTAAGTCTTCAGCATGCACTAAATATTAGGCTACTCTCAATTGTCAAATGACTGTATACTGCATGCCAATGTGTACTACAGAGTAGGTGATGTGACTAAATGTGTTCTTACTGTAATGTTCCCTGTTCTTACTGTAATGTTCCCTGTAATGTTCCCTGTAATGTTCCCTGTTCTTACTGTAATGTTCCCTGTTCTTACTGTAATGTTCCCTGTAATGTTCCCTTGCAATGGCAAAATTCTGACTGACCAATAAGAGCGGGCTGTGGTCGATTTGGTTTGGGCCAGAAATGATATTCACCTTCACCTGCCTGTTCTTGGGCGGCAGGGTAGCCTTGTGGTTAGAGCGTTGGACTAGTAACCGGAAGGTTGCATGTTGAAATCCCCGAGCTGACATTGTCGTTCTGCCCCTGAACAGGCAGTTAACCAGTTAACCCACTGTTCTTAGACCGTTTTTGTTCTTAGCTGACTTGCCTCGTTAAATAAAGGTTAAAATAAAATAAAATAAAAAAACCTTACAGAAATCCGGCAGCACATCTTGGACATGTCTAACATGTTCAACAATGTGGAAGGTTTGCCGACTATCAGGCATCAGGTGTCTCTAAACCATGTGCCTTTTGAAAGAAATGCTTTGTTCAGTTTCAAGATGCCTGTTGTGAAACATTCCCCCAAAATTCTACATCATTATAGTCAGTAACTCTCTTTCCAAAATGTATTTTTAGAGAGTGATGGAGCTGGATGCTGACGAAAATCGTCACAAATTCCTCTTTTTGGATGAGGCAAGACCTCATCAACCTGGCCAAGACAAGGAGGAGAGGTCGGAATTTCATTGGCCAGCGAGCAACCATCCAAGCACCTGGACAATGTGGGGCCAACGTCACCGTGTGTGCGGCTATATCAGAAGATTGTGTGGTGGGATGCAGGCCTCGTATTGGATCATATAATGCAGCTCTCCTTGTAACCTTCCTTGATGAGCTAAATCAGGTCTGTAGAGCTAATGGTGTGAACTATGTCATCGTGTGGGATAATGTCAGGTTCCACTATGCTCAAATGGTGCAAGCATGGATTCAGGCCCATCCACAATTTACCACCCTGTACTTACCCTCATACTTTCCAATTTACCATGGAGGTGGAAGGTATATGGTAGGCGCCCTCACGAACAAGCCTCCCTTCTCCAGGCCATGGATGACACATGCAATGACATCACGGCAGACCAGTGTCAGGCCTGGATTCGCCATGCCCGAAGATTCTTCCCAAGATGTTTGGCTAATTAAAATTAAAACATCCATTGTGATGTGGATGAGAACCTGTGGCCAAATCCACAAGGGTTTATTTATTTTTTATTTGTTCATTATTTTACCAGGTAAGTTGACTGAGAACACATTCTCATTTGCAGCAACAACCTGGGGAATAGTTACAGGGGAGAGGAGGGGGATGAATGAGCCAATTGTAAACTGGGGATTATTAGGTGACCATGATGGTTTGAGGGTCAGATTGGGAATTTAGCCAGGACACTGGGGTTAACACCCCTATTCTTACGATAAGTGCCATGGGATCTTTAATGACCTCAGAGAGTCAGGACACCCGTTTAACGTCCCATCCGAAAGACGGCACCCTACACAAGGCAATGTCCCCAATCAATGCCCTGGGGAATTGGGATATTTTTTTAGACCAGAGGAAAGAGTGCCTCCTACTGGCCCTCGAACACCACTTCCAGCAGCATCTGGTCTCCCATCCAGGGACTGACCAGGACCAACTCTGCTTAGCTTCAGAAGCAAGCCAGCAGTAGTATGCAGGGTGGTATGCTGCTGGCACACCAGTTGCTGGTTGATGGAAATATAGAAGTACAGTAATCAATCCTTTGTTTTGCTTTTTACAGTAAGCCAGGTGAGGAACACTGTAGTGATGTTTTACAGTAAGCCAGGTGAGGAACACTGTAGTGATGTTTTACAGTAAGCCAGGTGAGGAACACTGTAGTGATGTTTTACAGTAAGCCAGGTGAGGAACACTGTAGTGATGTTTTACAGTAAGCCAGGTGAGGAACACTGTAGTGATGTTTTACAGTAAGCCAGGTGAGGAACACTGTAGTGATGTTTTACAGTAAGCCAGGTGAGGAACACTGTAGTGATGTTTTACAGTAAGCCAGGTGAGGAACACTGTAGTGATGTTTTACAGTAAGCCAGGTGAGGAACACTGCAGTTGACGTTTTACTGTATTTATTTTTCTTTTTTTTGTAGCTAATTATTTTTTGCTTTGATTCAAAGAAACCTATGTTGTGATTTTATTGTATTTCATCAATACATTTCAGATTTTGTTCAATGATTCCACTGTATCTGTAGTATTCTCTCTTCTAGTCCTTCTACAGTGATGTACTATTGTGTAGTACCATAATGAAGCATGTATCACACATTTTGTAGTACAATATTTAATGATTGTACGAACAACTACACAGTGAAACTATCAGTATCTTGTGTGTGGGTGATCTAAATGAATGTTCCTGTGGTATTTCATGATAAATGAGTTATTTGAACCAATGATTCTGCAAGTGGAAGGTTTCTTTAAAGATATGAATGCACAATGCAATGTTTTGAACATTGGACAGCCTGTGTTACAAGTGATGACCGTTTTGAGTTGTGTCTAGAGTTTTGAAAAATTACCACAAGGCTCTGAAATGACTGCCAAAGTGATTGTAAAAAAAAACTGTAATTTAGTAGTATATAACACAATAGATCTGGTAAAAGAAAAAAAGAAGAAAAAAAGTGTTTTCTATTTTATTTTTGTGGCATCATTATTGAAATGCAAAAGTAAGGCCATACATTAACATAGGAAGCTGGGTGTAATTTAGATGTTGACCACAAGAGGGCAGCAGTGTGTGTTCAAAGTTTCAGACTCATACATTCAAGAATGAGAGTGTTACATAATATTCTGTCTGAAGTCTTGTAGGTGTCCCTCACGAGTTTACCCAAATGTAATCAAATGGCCAAATTGGTATATTGATACATGGCCAAGTACATAACTATAGAGAACATACAGACATCCTATGGTAATGACAAAATGTAATTTTACAAACTCCATGGAATGTTATACATGATGGATCATTAGCTTCCCTACATAGAGGGTGTTAACCATCACACGTCTAGATGACCGGGGGTTCAGACCGGGGGGTCAGGCCGGGGGGTCAGACCGGGGGGTCAGACTGGAGGAACCCGTTCCGACGTTTGAATGAGTGGGGGACGGAGGACTTGAAAGTAGTCTCTTTGGAATTGGCTCCCGGAGGTTGGATGTTTTCGAACACTATTGAGTATATAAAAAAATGTAGATATCAAGAATACTAGTATTTATTTTATTGAACCTTTATTTTAGCATCAACAACAACACGTCTAAAAACCTATATAGAGTCCGGGGAACACAATCACGATAAGGAAACAAGTAAACCAATTGACAATCGACAATAGGGAAACCACAGCCACAGCATGTCATAATCAACATAACATGCACAAACACTAATACATTGTCAGGTCTCTATAATGTATATGAATAAATCAAAGAAAAATATCTAAAATGAATATGAAACCATTTAAACAAATGCATTAGCATGAGAGGCAAAAACACAATTGAATTACTGATCTTAATTAAAATATATTCTTTAAAAAATATATTTTATTCCGCGCTGAACACCTCATTGATTATGTCACTCTCCCGGTCAATTTCTGTAATAATCTCATCCAAATGTGTAGTGTAATTTAATTTATATTTAACTTTTCCACTCTTGTTGTATTTTTTCAGTTTTGAGAAAAATTTGAAGAAAGCAAAGCGCAGCGTGAAGTACTGATTTTCAATTGAGAATTTATCGTGTTACGCACATCTCTAGCGTAATGGCTACAAACAGTCACAGTGGTCAGGTATTCTGCCACTGTGTACTCTCTGTTTAGGGCCAAACAACATTCTAGTTTTCTCAGTTCTTTTGTTAATTCTTTCCAATGTGTCAAGTAATTATCTTTTTTGTTTTCTCATGATTTGGTTGGGTCTAATTATGTTGCTGTCCTGGGGCTCTGTGTGGTGTGTTTGTGTTTGTGAACAGAGCCCCAGGACCAGCTTGCTTAGAGGACCCTTCTTTAGGTTCATCTCTCTGTAGGTGCTGGCTTTGTTATGGAAGGTTTGGGAATCGCTACTTTTAAGGTGGTTGTAGAATGTAACGGCTCTTTTCTGGATGTTGATGATTAGCAGGTGTCGGCCTACATCTACTCTGCATACATTATTCTGTGTTGACGTTGTACACTGAGGCTAGTTTTGCAGAATTCCGCATGTAGAGTCTCAATTTGGTGCTTGTCCCATTTTGTGAATTATTGGTCGGTGAGTGGGACTCCAGACCTCACAACCATAAAGGGCAATGGGTTCTAGAACATAATTAGTTATATTATTATTTGATATTGGTATAATAATGGTTTACTACTCCTTTTTAAATTTAATTTAATAGATAACTGATCCATTTGGGACATCGTTGAAAGTCAGTCGTCGGCTCCTTTATGTATATATTTTTTTAAAGTGTTATGTTACTGTCACTGTTCTGTTGGTGTTCCTACTAACTCTTGGTCAGATTCAAAACTATTCGACTAAACGCCCCCTAATATAACTAATTCAACTAATTTTAGCGAGATCCTAATTGATATGTTAAATGTCATGTTCCTAGAAGTTCCTTCTTACCGTGTGTCTCAGAACGTTCATAGCTTTGTGGAAGTTACCTGTGGCTCTGATGTTTAGGTACAGAATGTAACGTATTCTGTGTGCTCTAGGGCAATTTGATCATGTTCATGTTTTTGCTGTTTGTTCTTTGTAATAGAGTCAAAACCATTGGAGAAGTGGTTTATCCATACATCTCCATTTTGGAAAGATAACTCTGATAACTCTGATAACTCTGAGTTGTTGTTTGTTTTCACAGAAGTGGTTAGATTCTATAAATTCTTCGATTGCATTGAGAAGATTTCTGACTTGCTGTTCCTTTTTTTTCCCATAGTGCATTTCTGTAATGTTTTATTGATTTGCCATAGTGAAAGGCGAAGGCTCAGGTTGTCTGGTACTCTGTGTTTTTGGTTGGACAGGTTTCTATTTTTCTTTCTTAGGGTTTCACATTCTTCATCAAACCATTTGTCATTGTTGTTCATTTTCTTTGGTTGTCTGTTTGACATTTTTCAATTTGATAGTGAAGCTGAGCGGTCAAATAAACTGTTTAGATTTTCTACTGCCAGGTTTACACCTTCACTATTGCAGTGAAAGTTGTCTAAAATATATATATTTTTTTTCTAATTGTTTTTTGGTAGGTTTCTACACTACTTTGTCACACCCTGGTCTTAGTATTTTGTGTTTTCTTTATTATTTTGGTCAGGCCAGGGTGTGACATGGGTTATTTATGTGGTGTGTTTTGTCTTGTTTTTTTTTGTAGGTATTGGGATTGTGGTGTAGTTAAGTTGTCTAGAAAAGTCTATGGTTGCCTGGAGTGGTTCTCAATCAGAGGCATGCTGTTTATCGTTGTCTCTGATTGGGAACCATATTCAGGCAGCCATATTCTTTGAGTGTTTCGTGGGTGATTGTTCCTGTCTCTGTGTTAGTTTGCACCAGATAAGGCTGGTTTGGGTTTCCACGTTACGTTTTTGTATTGTTTGTTATTATCTTTATTAAAGATGTATGAAGATAACCACGCTGCATTTTGGTCCTCTCCTTTGACGGAAGACAACTGTAACATACTTTCCTTCCATCTATAGCATTTTTTAAAATTTTATGTAGTTTCTTTGGCTTTGATGCCTGATTTGACTTTTTCTCTGTTCAAGTAGACAGATTTTGCTGTGATCTGATAGGGGTGTCAGTGGCTGAACGCGCTGAAAGATTCTGAGTTGAGGTCAGTGATAAAGTAGTCTGCAGTACTACTGCCAAGGGATGAGCTGTAGGTGTACCTACCGTAAGAGTCCCGTCGAAGCCGACCATGGACTATGTACAGACTCATAATGCGACCGAGCTGCAGGAGTTACGACCCATTTTTGCTGGTTGTTTTGTCACAGTTGTGTTTAGGGGGGGGGGGACATATTTGGGAGTGGATGCCGTCACCTCCAGATAGGTGTTTGTCCCACTCTATGCTGAGAGTGTCAGGTTCTTGTTCACTTCTGCCATTCAGGGTGCGACAGACTAGTATTGTACATGTCCCTGGGCCTGGAAATGGTTGAGCTCCCGCTCTAGGATGGATAAGCTGTCATTGTTATGGGGATTCTATTGGGGAGATATAGGTAGGACATTTTTATCTGTTGAGATAATTTCCTCATTTATTTTTAGCCAGCTGTAAATTGTTCCTGTTGTGACTAATTTAATAGAGTGGGTTAGTTCTGCTCTATACCAAATTAGCATACCCCCTGAGTCTCTTCCCTTTTTCAAATCTTATAGTTTGATGGATGGGACTATCAGCTTTCTGTAACCTAGAGAGTAGCAAGTGGGTCCGTCTCTTCTATAACATGTTTCTTGAAGGATGACAATGTCTGCATTTCCAATTTCTATGATGAATTTCTATGATGTCTGAGTTCTTGCTCTTTAGGCCAAAGGCAGATGACCTCAAACCTTGTATATTCCAGGAGGAGATAGTAAAAGCTAGGTGTTCTATAGTGTCTAGTGTTGTTTTTGTGTTTAGGACCGGGAACGTCACAGTAGGTGTGAGCAGAGCATGATGAGCATCTGATACATATGTGGCTTGGGTGGGTGTATTGGTGGGGGTTTGTCCTGTTGCTCTGCTCATGGCCTGTGCATACAGTGCCTTTGGGAAAGAATTCAGACCCCTTGAATTTTTCCAAATTGTCTTACGTTGCAGAGTTATTCTAAAATGTATTAATATAAACACAAATCATCACCAATCTACACACAATCCACAATGATAAAACGAATAAAAGTTTTTAGACATTTTTAGCTTATTTCCATCAGTATTCAGACCCTTTGGTCACTCTGACAGAGCTCCAGAGTTCCTCTGTGGAGGTTGGAGAAACTTCCAGAAGGACAGCCATCTCTGCAGCACTCCACCAATCAGGCCTTTATGGTCGTGTGGCCACACCTCAGTAAAAGGCATATGACAGCAAGCTTGGAGTTTTCCAAAAGGCACCTAAAGACTCTCAGACCATGTGAAATAAGATTCGCTGGTCTGATGAAACCAAAATTGAATTATTTGGCCTGAATGCCAAGTGTCACGTCTAGAGGAAACCTGGCACAATTCCTACGGTGAAGCATGGTGGTGGCAGCATCATGCTGTGGGGATGTTTTTCAGGGCAGGGACTGGGAGACTAGTCAGGTTCAAGGTAAAGATGAACAGAGCAAAGTACAGCGAGATCCATAATAAAAAACTGCTCCAGAGGGCTCAGGACTGGGGCAACGGTTCAACTTCCAACCGGACAACGACCCTAAATACACAGCCAAGACAACACAGGAGTGGCTTCGGGACAAGTCTCTGAATGTCCTTGAGTGGCCCAGCCAGAGCCCGGACTTGAACCAGATCGAACATCTCTGGAGAGACCTGTAAAATAGCTGTGCAGCATTGCTCCCCATCCAACCTGACAGAGCTTGAGAAGAGAATTGCAAGAGAAGAATGGGAGAAACTCCCGGAATACAGATATTCTATGCTTGTAGCGTCATACCCAAGTAGACTTGAGGCTGTAACCGCTGTGGAAGGTGCTTCAACAAAGTACTGAATAACGTGTCTGAATAGTTATGTAAATGTTATATTTCCATATTTTTGTTATTTTTATTATTAGCAAAAATATTTTAAAAAAAAACTGTTCTTGCTTTGACAACATGGGGTATTGTGTGTAAATTACTGGTGAAAAAAACCAATTACATCAAAGTGTCGGGGCGGGGGGGGGGGGGGGGTAGAAGGGGCATAGGTCTGATATGGGTGGGCCTATATAGGCTGTGGCTAGGATTTGTTTGGGGGGGGGGGGTCTCGGCTGGTTGGGGTATAAGTGGAGATGTGGCTGTTGATGCTGTGGTCTGGGTGTGGGTTCTCTCGGTGTAGGGCCTCTCGGTGCAGGGCCTCCCGGTGCAGGTCCTTCGGGAGGCAGTCTCACAGGTCCAGGAGGGTGTTTTGCTGGTCCGGGTGTAGGGCCTCTCGGTGCAGGTCCTTCGGGAGGCAGTCTCACATGTCCAGGAGGTTGTTTTGCTGGTCTGGTTGCAGGGCCTCTCGGTGCAGGTCCTTCGGGAGGCAGTCTCACAGGTCCAGGAGGGTGTTTTGCTGGTCTGGGTGTAGGGCCTCTCAGTGCAGGTCCTTCAGGAGGCAGTCTCACAGGTCCAGGAGGGTGTTTTGCTGGTCTGGGTGTAGGGCCTCTCGGTGCAGGGTCTCTCAGTGCAGGTCCTTCGAGAGGCAGTCTCACAGGTCCAGGAGGGTGTTTTGCTGGTCTGGGTGCAGGGCCTCTCGGTGCAGGGCCTCTCGGTGCAGGTCCTTCGGGAGACAGTCTCACAGGTCCAGGAGGGTGTTTTGCTGGTCTGGTTGCAGGGCCTCTCGTGCAGGGCCTCTCGGTGCAGGTCCTTCGGGAGACAGTCTCACAGGTCCAGGAGGGTGTTTTGCTGGTCTGGTTGCAGGGCCTCTCGTGTAGGGCCTCTCGGTGCAGGTCCTTCGGGAGACAGTCTCACAGGTCCAGGAGGGTGTCTGTTGCTCTGCTTCTCCTGTGTGAGGTGTTAGGGCTGTGATTAAAGGTGATGTCCTTCAGGGTCCTGGCAAAAGATGAGACTGCTTCCTTGGAGAGATGGACCTGGTCATAAAGGCTGTTCAAGTCCATGGTGGATTGGTGGGCCAGGTAGACATCCTGGGAAATGCATTCACCCGCTGTATGGTGGCAGGGTGAAAGTATTTTCGTTATGGCAGGGTGGAGATAACCACTTGTGCGAAGGGGAAAGTGGAATAAGCTTCTTCAATCACTCCCTTGAGTGCTGTGGCCAATCTTTCCTGATGGGCCCTCAGGTTGTTTGTGCCCATGAAAATAATGATGTGGCTGTGGGACCCTAGTCTGTATTCTGACAACAGCTCCAGGGCACTTCTAGTGTTCGGGCACCAGATTTGAACCACTTTGTGTTGGGAGTTTATTCTCTTAATTGCATTATCTTGAATGTATTTCCCATTTGAGACAATGAGGAGCACGATCTCTGGCTTTTGTGTGCCCTCAGTGGAGGAGAAAGTGTGGGAGTTGCCAGGAGGGCTATTGGAAGGGGGTGGGGTCTGTTGTGTTCTCTGGGGGAGTGACCTAGTCTCTGTCTCACCTCAGCTGTCTCACCTCCTCCTTCTGTTCTGTTAACTGGGCTGTTTGTTCCTCTGTTAGCTTTGCCACGTGTTCCTCTCTCTCCTCCTTAAGTTCTCTCACCTCAGTCCGGACTTCAGCCAGCGATCTCAGACAAATCAAATTTGATTTGTCATATGCACCAAATACCTTATCGTGAAATGCTTACTTACAAGTCCTTAATGAACATTGCGGAGCGAGAAAATATTTGCTAAATAAACTAAAGTAAAGTACAATAACAATAACAATAATTAGGCTATATATACAGGTGGTGCTGGTACCGAGTCAATGTGCAGGGGTACAGGTTAGTCAAGGTAATTGAGGTAACATGTACATGTAGGTAGTGGTAAAATTACTGCAGGTAATAGCAGCGTAAATAAAGGGGGGCAATGCAAATAGTCCAGGTGGCCATTTCATTAATTTTTCAGCAGTCTTATGGTTTGAGGGTAGAAGCTGCTAAGGAGCCTTTTTGACCTAGACTTGGCGCTCTGGTACCGCTTGCCGGGCAGGAGCAGAGGGATGAGTCTATAGCTGGGGTGACAGGATTCTTTGACAATTTTTAGAGCCTTCCTGTTCCTTTTGACAAAATTAATGCATTATGGTTTTGAGGGAGCATTGAATTGGGTACAGCCATATCTAACTGACAGGAAACAGTCCACCTATATCAATGGTTCATTTTCTTCCCCTCGTGTTAAACTGTGGAATACTGCCGGACAGCTGAACAAGTATTTGAACAAGTATTTGACACACTGCCAATTGTACAGGTTTTCCTACTTACAAAGCATGTAGAGGTCTGTAATGTTTTATCATAGGTACTCTTCAACTGTGAGAGATGGAATCTAAAACAAAAATCCAGAAAATCACATTGTATGATTTTTAAGAAGTTCATTTTTATTGTATTGCATGACATAAGTATTTGATACATCAGAAAAGCAGAACTTAATATTTGGTACAGAAACTTTTGTTTGCCATTACAGAGATCATACGTTTCCTGTAGTTCTTGACCAGGTTTGCACACACTGCAGCAGGGATTTTGGCCCACTCCTCCATACAGACCTTCTCCAGATCCTTCAGGTTTCGGGGCTGTCGCTGGGCAATACGGACTTTCAGCTCCCTTCAAAGATTTTCTATTGGGTTCTATTGGGTTCAGCTCTGGAGACTGGCTAGGCCACTCCAGGACCTTGAGATGCTTCTTACGGAGCCACTCCTTAGTTGCCCTGGCTGTGTGTTTCGGGTTGATGTCATGCTGGAAGACCCAGCCACAACCCATCTTCAATGCTCTTACTGAGGGAAGGAGGTTGTTGGCCAAGATCTCGTGATACATGGCCCCATCCATCCGCTCCTCAATATGGTGCAGTCGTCCTGCCGCCTTTGCAGAAAAGCATCCCCAAAGAATGATGTTTCCACCTCCATGCTTCACGGGGGGGGATGGTGTTCTTGGGGTTGTACTCTTCTTCCTCCAAACACGGCGAGTGGAGTTTAGACCAAAAAGCTTTATTTGTGTCTCATCAGACCACATGACCTTCTCCCATTCCTCCTCTGGATCATCCAGATGGTCATTGGCAAACTTCAGACGGGCCTGGACATGAGCTGGCATGAGGGGGACCTTGCGTGCGCTGCAGGTTTTTAATCCATGACAGCGTAGTGTGTTACTAATGGTTTTCTTTGAGACTGTGGTCCCAGCTCTCTTCAGGTCATTGACCAGGTCCTGCCGTGTAGTTCTGGGCTGATCCCTCACCTTCCTCATGATCATTGATGCCCCACGAGATGAGATATTG
The DNA here is from genome assembly GCF_013265735.2 of Oncorhynchus mykiss. NCBI lineage: Eukaryota > Metazoa > Chordata > Actinopteri > Salmoniformes > Salmonidae > Oncorhynchus > Oncorhynchus mykiss. The sequence goes on along the minus strand of NC_048585.1, from coordinate 57,730,234 downwards.
CATGGAGCCCCAGACCGAGGGTGATTGACCATCATCTTGAATTTCTTCCATTTTCTAATAATTGCTCCAACAGTTGTTGCCTTCTCACCAAGCTGCTTGCCTATTGTCCTGTAGCCCATCCCAGCCTTGTGCAGGTCTACAATTTTATCCCTGATGTCCTTACACAGCTCTCTGTTCTTGGCCATTGTGGAGAGGTTGGAGTCTGTTTGATTGAGTGTGTGGACAGGTGTCTTTTATACAGGTAACAAGGTCAAACAGGTGCAGTTAATACAGGTAATGAGTGGAGAACAAGAGGGCTTCTTAAAAAGCACAACTAACAGGTCTGTGAGAGCCAGAATTCTTACTGGTTGATAGGTGATCAAATACTTATGTCATGCAATAAAATGCAAATTAATTACTTAAAAATCATACAATGTGATTTTTGATTTAGATTCCGTCTCTCACAGTTGAAGTGTACCTTTGATAAAAATTACAGACATGCTTTGTAAGTAGGAAAACCTGTAAAATCGGCTGTGTATCAAATACTTGTTATCCCCACTGTATATATTTATTGAGATCACGTGACAGATCACGTGACACTTAGATTGCACACATGTGGAATTTATTTAACTAATTATGTGACTTCTGAAGGTAATTGGTTGCACCAGATCTTATTTAGGGGCTTCGTAGCAAAGGGGGTGAATACATACTACTTTTCAATTTTTAATAATGTTTTAAAACATGTTTTTTCTTCCATTTCACTTCAACAATTTGGACTATTTTGTGTATGTCCATTAAATGAAATTCAAATAATAATCCATTTAAATTACAGGTTGTAACGCAACAAAATAGGAACAACGGCAAGGGGGATGAATACCTTTGCAAGGCACTGTAATGGAAAATGTCAAAACTGACCCTAAATCATCAATGTCTACGGACAACTTCATCCTCCTCCTTTATTAGACTGCATGGGGCTCGACTTTATCGACTGGGAAAACAGAAAGGAAAACACAGCAAACTGCTACTCATGCTCCCAGGTGATATTTAATTATCACAATGTTTCCACCCTTAGGTCTTCATCACGCATCCATATCCCAGGTGGGGGTGGAAGGTCCTATATATAGGGGTAGTACTCAGTGACATCACTTCCTGAAAAAGGAGGTAAAAAAATATATAAGATATTCAATATTAATATTTAATGTATCAAAATATACGATCACACACAAGGAATGTGATCAATATTTACTGTGATATATATATACAGTGAGCACCATTATTCATTGGACAGTGACCATTTTGTGTTATTTTGGTTCTATACTCTAGAACTTTGAGTTAGAAAGGATACAATGACAATGAGGGTGAACTGCAGACTGTCAGCTTTAATTTGAGGGTATTTTCATGCATATTGGATGAGCCGTTTAGAAATGACAGCACCTTTTGTACATGTTACTACAAGTATTTGTTGAATTGGCTTCACAGATGTGTGTCGTTAGGCAGGTGTTTTCGTTTGTGAATGCAGGAGAGCTGTTGATGAATAGTATTGATTCTAGACTTTGCTATTGCCTTTGGAGGTTGTCGTTGGGGTGTGGCAACATGAGGAAGACAGCAGTGTCGATGCAAATGAAGATGGCCGTCCATAAGGCTCAGAAATGAAAATCAATCAATCAGGAACATTTCAAAAACCCTGGGCATGCCCAGGTCAACAGTTTGGTTTATCATTAACAAGAAAAAAACTACCGGTGAACTCAAATTATGTCAAAAGACCCGATAGACTGAGGAAGATCACTGTAGTGGATGACCGGAGAATACTCTCTATGATGAAGAAAACCCCCCTAACAACAGACCAACAGATCAAAAACACTCTCCTGAATGCAGGTGTAGATGTGTCAAGGTCAATGAGGAAAGTGTGTAGAAAAAAAAGACATGCTCATGAGCCAAAGCATACCACCTCATCCGTGAAACATGGTAGTTATGGCTTGGGCCTGTATTGCTTGCCCATGGAACAGGCTCACTTGTCTGTATCGATAATGTGACTGTAGACAGAAGTAGAACAATGAATTCTCAAGTCTACAGAAATATTTTATCTGCTCAGACAAAACCAAATGCCTCCCAACTCATTGGACGACACTTCATCATTCAACAAGACAATGACCCTAAACATACTGCTAGAGCAACGAAGGGGTTTTTGATGGCCAAAAAGTGGAACATCCTTGACTGGCCGAGTCAATCACCAGATCTGAATCCAATTGAACATGCATTTTACATGCTGAAGAGGAGCCTGAAGGCAATAAGTCCCCGAAACAAGCAGGAACTGAAGATGGCTGCGGTACAGGCCTGGCAGAGCATCACCAGGGAAGATACCCAGCGTCTGGTGATGTCGATGTATCACTGACTTGAAGCAGTCATTGCATGCAAAGGATATGCGACCAAATATTAAGAATGACTACTTTATTCTACATTATGTTAAACTGTCCAGTGTTTTTTGATGCCTGAAAATGGGGGGGGGGGGGGGGGGGTCTATGTACAAAAGCTTCTATAATTTCTAAACGGTTCATCCGATATGTATGAAAATACCCTCAAATTAAAGCTGACAGTCTGGACTTCACCCTCATTGTCATTGTATCCTTTCAAACTCAAAGTGCTAGGAGACTGCATGGTCCCATGGTGTTTATACTTGCGTACTATTGTTTGTACAGATAAACGTGGTACCTTCAGGCGTTTGGAAATTGCTCCCAAGGATGAACCAGACTTGTGGAGGTCTACAATTTTTATTCTGAGGTCTTGGCTGATTTCTTTAGATTTTCCCATGATGTCAAGCAAAGAGACACTGATTTTGAAGGTAGCCTTTGAAATGCATCCACAGGTACACCTCCAATTGACTCAAATTATGTCAATTGGCCTATCAGAAGCTTCTAAAGCCATGACATAATTTTGGGGAATTTTCCAAGCTGTGTAAAGGTACAGTCAACTTAGTGTATGTAAACTTCTGACCCACTGGAATTGTGATACAGTGAATTATAAGTGAAATAATCTGTCAGTAAACAATTGTTGGAAGAACTACTTATGTCATGCACAAAGTAGATGACCTAACCGACTTGCCAAAACTATAGTTTGTTAACAAGAAATTTGTGGAGTGGTTGAAAAACGAGTTTTAACCTTTCTGGTCTCCCCATCCCGGATCCGGGATCGTGAATACAGACTCAAACTCATTACCATAACGCAACGTTAACTATTCATGAAAATCGCAAATGAAATAAATATGCTAGCTCTCAAGCTTAGCCTTTTGTTAACAACACTGTCATCTCAGATTTTCAAAATATGCTTCTCAACCATTGCAAAACAAGCATTTGTGTAACAGTATTGATGGCTAACGTAGCATTTAGCATTAGCATTCAGCTGGCAACATTTACACAAAAAAACAGAAAAGCATTCAAATAAAATCATTTACCTTTGAAGAACTTCAGATGTTTTCAATGAGGAGACTCTCAGATAGCAAATGTTCAGTTTTTCCTGAAAGATTATTTGTTTAGGACAAATCGCTCCGTTTTCTGCGTCACGTTTAGCTATGAAAAAACCCCTGTATCCAGGATTGTGTAAATCTATCAGCAAGCTCATTAGCATAACACAACGTTAACTATTTATGAAAATCGCAAATGAAATGAAATAAATATGCCATCTCTCAAGCTTAGGCTTTTGTAAACAACACTGTCATCTCAGATTTTCAAAATATGCTTCTCAACCATAGGAAAACAATCATTTGTGTAAAAGTAGCTAGCTAGCGTTAGCATTTTGCGTTAGCATTTAGCGTTAGCATTAGCGTTAGCATCCAGCACGCAACATTAACAAAAACATAAAAGCCTTCAAATAAAATAATTTACCTTTGAAGAACTTCTGATGTTTTCAATGAGGATACTCTCAGTTAGATAGCAGATGCTCAGTTTTTCCAAAAAGATTCCTTGTGTATTAGAAATAGCTCCGTTTTATACATCACATTTGGCTACCAAAAAAAAATCCGAAAATTCAGTCCTCAAAACGCGAACTTTTTTCCAAATTAACTCCATAATATCGACTGAAAACATGGCAAACGTTGTTTAGAATCAATCATCAAGGTGTTTTTCACATATCTCTTCATTGATACATCGTTCTTGGATACATGCTTTCTCCCCTGAATCAAATGGTAAAGTAGAAGCAGCTGGCAATTGCGCACCGAATTCGACGCAGGACACCAGGCGGACACTTGGAAAATGTAGTCTCTTATGGTCAATCTTCCAATGATATGCCTACAAATACGTCACAATGCTGCTAAGACCTTGGGCGAACGACAGAAAGTGTAGGCTCATTCGTTGCGCAATCACAGCCATATAAGGAGAGAATGGAAAACAGAGCTTCAGAAATTCTGCTAATTCCTGGGTGATGCATCATCTTGGTTTCGCCTGTAGAATGAGTTCTGGGGCACTTACAGACAAAATCTTTGCAGATTCTGAAACTTCAGAGTGTTTTCTTTCCAAAACTGTCAAGAATATGCATAGTCGAGCATCTTTTCGTGACAAAATATCGCGCTTAAAACGGGAACGTTTTTTATCCAAAAATGAAATAGCGCCCCTAGAGCTCTAACAGGTTAATGACTCCAACCTAAGTGTAAGTAAACCTTCGACTTCAACTGTACAATATTAAATTCATATAAAAATAAAGTAATAATTTGGACATTTTGAAACTATAAAAACGGTTTCAAGTCGAACTCCTCGTTATGGCCAAGAGGAGACAGTGTGTTCACTGGATGCCAAAATATTCCCTTTGAAGACGTTTCATCTCAATGTCCCCTCCCCTGCATGACATTTTCACCATTTCTATTTGTATCTCAGAGAATAACCAGATTATTTTTTTTGTCTCACTTGTATATTGCTGCAGTGCTCACTGATTTCCATACGTAAAACAGACCACAAGGACATTTCAACATGTAAATAAGATCGGTGGACAGGCAGGTAATCAGGCCCTTGATCTTAAATGTTAGTCCTGTGCTGGGGTGAGTAAATGAGTTGCATTCGTACGTAAATGCTGCATTGAGCACATTTGCCGCATTTGTAATTACCCTCCGGAACCTTCCGGAACCTTGTCCAAGAAAGTTTCCCTTTTCTCTGGTGGATAATCAGATTTAACCACAATGTCTCTTACATTTGTGGTTTTTCTAAAGACTATACATGGGGGATGTTTAAAAATGGGTTTCAATTGTGGGTTAGTATCAATAATGTACCAGTGCTTCCTGATAATGTCCTTAAATGTCCTTTCCCTATGGTGAGTATTGAGTGAAGCATGATGGGACATATTCTGCTATTTCTTTGACTTTTGGTTGAAGTCTTTCCAACAGT
>NC_048585.1:57689889-57719889 GCF_013265735.2 Oncorhynchus mykiss | reverse complement strand
TTGTTCCTGTTCCCAAGAAAGCTAAGGTAACTGAGCTAAACGACTACCGCCCCGTAGCACTCACATCCGTCATCATGAAGTGCTTTGAGAGACTAGTCAAGGACCATATCACCTCCACCCTACCTGACACCCTAGACCCACTCCAATTTGCTTACCGCCCAAATAGGTCCACAGACGATGCAATCTCAACCACACTGCACACTGCCCTAACCCATCTGGACAAGAGGAATACCTATGTGAGAATGCTGTTCATCGACTACAGCTCGGCATTCAACACCATAGTACCCTCCAAGCTCGTCATCAAGCTCGAGACCCTGGGTCTCGACCCCGCCCTGTGCAACTGGGTACTGGACTTCCTGACGGGCCGCCCCCAGGTGGTGAGGGTAGGCAACAACATCTCCTCCCCGCTGATCCTCAACACTGGGGCCCCACAAGGGTGCGTTCTGAGCCCTCTCCTGTACTCCCTGTTCACCCACGACTGCGTGGCCACGCACGCCTCCAACTCAATCATCAAGTTTGCGGACGACACAACAGTGGTAGGCTTGATTACCAACAACGACGAGACGGCCTACAGGGAGGAGGTGAGGGCCCTCGGAGTGTGGTGTCAGGAAAATAACCTCACACTCAACGTCAACAAAACTAAGGAGATGATTGTGGACTTCAGGAAACAGCAGAGGGAACACCCCCCTATCCACATCGATGGAACAGTAGTGGAGAGGGTAGCAAGTTTTAAGTTCCTCGGCATACACATCACAGACAAACTGAATTGGTCCACTCACACAGACAGCATCGTGAAGAAGGCGCAGCAGCGCCTCTTCAACCTCAGGAGGCTGAAGAAATTCGGCTTGTCACCAAAAGCACTCACAAACTTCTACAGATGCACAATCGAGAGCATCCTGGCGGGCTGTATCACCGCCTGGTATGGCAACTGCACCGCCCTCAACCGTAAGGCTCTCCAGAGGGTAGTGAGGTCTGCACAACGCATCACCGGGGGCAAACTACCTGCCCTCCAGGACACCTACACCACCCGATGTCACAGGAAGGCCATAAAGATCATCAAGGACATCAACCACCCGAGCCACTGCCTGTTCACCCCGCTATCATCCAGAAGGCGAGGTCAGTACAGGTGCATCAAAGCTGGGACCGAGAGACTGAAAAACAGCTTCTATCTCAAGGCCATCAGACTGTTAAACAGCCACCACTAACACTGAGTGGCTGCTGCCAACACACTGACACTGACTCAACTCCATCCACTTTAATAATGGGAATTGATGGGAAATGATGTAAATATATCACTAGCCACTTTAAACAATGCTACCTTATATAAATGTTACTTACCCTACATTATTCATCTCATATGCATACGTATATACTGTACTCTATATCATCGACGGTATCCTTATGTAATACATGTATCACTAGCCACTTTATACTATGCCACTTTGTTTACATACTCATCTCATTTGTACATACTGTACTCGATACCATCTACTGTATCTTGCCTATGCTGCTCTGTACCATCACTCATTCATATATCCTTATGTACATATTCTTTATCCCCTTACACTGTGTACAAGACAGTAGTTTTGGAATTGTTAGTTAGATTACTTGTTATTACTGCATTGTCGGAACTAGAAGCACAAGCATTTCGCTACACTCGCATTAACATCTGCTAACCATGTGTATGTGACAAATAAAATTTGATTTGATTTAGAGTGAGAAACAGAGAAAGACAGAGAGAGAGAAAGAGAGAGATGAGAGAATAAAGTGATAGACAGAGAGAAAGAAAGAGGAAGTAGAATGAGACTGTGCATTAATTACAATTACCTTAACCAACAATTATGTTCAAGAAATAGAGTTAAGAAAATATTTACTTAATAAACTAAAGTCATTTTTTAAATAAAAATTAACACAATACAAAAACAAGGCTATATAAAGGGGGTACCAGTACTGAGTCAATGTTTATTTAATTTAACTAGGCAAGTCAGTCAAGAACAAATTCTTATTTTCAATGACGGCCTAGGAACAGTGGGTTAACTGCCTCTTCAGGGGCAGAACGACAGGTTTGTACCTTGTCAGCTCGGGGATTTGAAACTTGCAACCTTTCGGTTACTAGTCCAACACTCTAACCACTAGGCTACCTGCCACCCCCGGGGGTACAGGTTAGTCGAGGTAATATTTAATGTAGGTAGGGGTAGAGTGACTGCATAGATAATAAACAGCGAGTAGCAGCAGTGTAAAAACGGGGGGGGGGGGGGGGGTGTCAATGTAAATAGAGTCTGGGTGGCCATTCGATTAATTGTTCAGCAGTCTTATGGCTTGGGGGTAGAAGCTGTTAAGGGGTCTTTTGGACCTAGAGTTAGTGCTCTGGAACTGCTTTTTGTGTGGTGGCAGAGAGAACAGTCTATGACTTGGGTGACTGGAGTCTTTGACAATTATTTTGGGCCTTCCTCTGACACTGCCTAGTATTTAGGTACTGGATGGCACGAAGCTTGGCCCCAGTGATGTACTGCGCCATACGCACTACCCTCTGTAGCGCCTTACGGTTGGATGCCGAGCAGTTGCCATACCAGGTGGTGAGGCAACCAGCCAGGATGCTCTCGATGGTGCAACTGTATAACTTTTTGAGGATCTGGGGACCCATGCCAAATCTTTTCAGTCTCCTGAGGGGGAAAAGGTGTCGTTGTTCTCTCTTCACGACTGTTTTGGTGTGTTTGCACCATGATAGTTTGTTGGGGATGTGGACACCAAGGAATTTGAAACTCTCGACCCGCTCCACTACAGCGCCGTCGATGTGAAAATGGGATGTGTTTGTTCCTACGTGGTGATGGTTCCTGTGTAGCCATAGTAACTAGATGGATCCACTCTGTTGTCGATGAGATGGTGTAGACCAGTCAGTAGGATAATTAGGATTCAGCTCACGACCAATCATAGGGACAGGGAGAGGTGATCTGTTGTGCCTGTCTCACCCTCTTGCTGTGTCTAACATGTTTCTCTCTCTCTATCTGTTCAGTCCCTCTTTGTCTTCATTTCCCCATCTGTATTTTCACAACACGAAAGCAGTCCACAAAAGGCCTCTAATAGGCTACCGCTCAGTAGCAGAAATACCCAGTATACCCGGTATACCACCCACACATGCGATGACATCTCCTGGTTTCAATAATGTTTCTAGAGACAATATCTCTCTCATCATCACTCAATGCCTAGGTTTACCTCCACTGTATTCACATCCTACCATACCTTTGTCTGTACATTATACCTTGATGCTATTTTATCGCCCCCAGAAAACTGTTCCAGATGTTCTAGACGATCAATTCTCAAAGCTTTTAGCTGTACCCTTATCGTACTCCTCCTCTGTTCCTCTGGTGATGTAGAGGTGAATCCAGGCCCTGCAGTGCCTGGCTCCACTCCTATTCCCCAGGCGCTCTCTTTTGATGACTTCTGTAACCGTAATAGCCTTGGTTTCATGAATGTTAACATTAGAAGCCTCCTGCCTAAGTTTGTTTTATTCACTTCTTTAGCACACTCTGCCAACCCGGATGTTCTAGCCGTGTCTGAATCCTGGTTTAGGAAGATTCTGAAACCTCCATCCCAAACTACAACATTTTCAGACAAGATAGAACGGCCAAAGGGGGCGGTGTTGTAATCTACTGCAAAGATAGCCTGCAGAGTTATGTCCTGCTATCCAGGTTTGTACCCAAACAATTTGAACTTCTACTTTTAAAAATCCACCTCTCTAAAAACAAGTCTCTCAATGTTGCCGCCTGCTATAGACCACCCTCTGCCCCCAGCTGTGCTCTGGACACCATTTGTGAACTTATTGCCCCCCATATATCTTCAGAGCTCATGCTGCTAGGCAACCTAAACTGGAACATGCTTAACACCCCAGCCATCCTACAATCTAAGCTTGATGCCCTCAATCTCACACAAATTATCAATGAACCTACCAGGTACCACCCCAAAGCCGTAAACACGGGCACCCTCATAGATATCATCCTAACCAACTTGCCCTCTAAATACACCTCTGCTTTTTTCAACCAAGATGTCAGCGATCACTGCCTCATTGCCTGCATCCGTAATGGGTCAGTGGTCAAACGATCCCCCCCTCATCACTGTCAAACGCTGTCAAAATTGAGAATTGAGAATTTCAATATGCATTTTCTACGGCTGGCCATGCTTTCCACCTGGCTACCCCTACCCCGGTTAATAGCACTGCACTCCCCACAGCAACTCGCCCAAGCCTTCCCCATGTCTCCTTCTCCAAAATCCAGTCAGCTGATGTCCTGAAAGAGCTGAAAAATCTGGACCCCTACAAATCATCCGGACTAGACCATCTGGACCCATTCTTTCTAAAATTATCTGCCAAAATTGTTGCAACCCCTATTACTAGCCTGTTCAACCTCTCTTTCGTGTCGTCTGAGATTCCCAAAGATTGGAAAACCGCTGCGGTCATCCCCCTCTTCAAAGGGGGGGACACTCTTGACCCAAACTGCTACAGACCTATGTTTATCCTACCCTGCCTTTCTAAGGTCTTCGAAAGCCAAGTCAACAAGCAGATTATCGACCATTTCGAATCCCACCATACCTTCTCCACTATGCAATCTGGGTACAAGAGCTGGTCATGGGTGCACCTTAGCCACGCTCAAGGTCCTAAACAATATCTTAACCGCCATAGATAAGAAACACTACTGTGCAGCCGTATTCATTGACCTGGCCAAGGCTTTCGACTCTGTCAATCACCACATCCTCATCAGCAGACTCGATAGCCTTGGTTTCTCAAATGATTGCCTCGCCTGGTTCACCAACTACTTCTCTGATAGAGTTCAGTGTGGCAAATCTACCATTCCAGTGTTTTACTTGCTATATTGTATTTACTACGCCACCATGGCCTTTTTTTTGCCTTTACCTCCCTTATCTCACCTCATTTGCTCACATTGTATATAGACTTATTTTTCTACTGTATTATTGACTGTATGTTTGTTTTATTCCATGTGTAACTCTGTGTTGTTGTATGTGTCGAACAGCTTTGCTTTATCTTGGCCAGGTCGCAATTGGAAATGAGAACTTGTTCTCAACTTGCCTACCTGGTTAAATAAAGGTGTTCTCAACTAGCCTACCTGGTTAAATAAAGGTGTTCTCAACTAGCCTACCTGGTTAAATAAAGGTGTTCTCAACTTGCCTACCTGGTTAAATAAAGGTGAAATAAAAATAAATAAATATATAAAAAAATATTCGCCACACTCCCTGGAGGACAGGAGAGGAGTAAAAACAAAACAGGATGACGAGAGAGAGAACAGCCCACTTCAGACCCCGACCATAGCCTTAACACCACTGCAGGACCGATAAGGCAGGATCCACCAACCCAGCAGACTCCCCATCCTGGCACCCCCCCCCTGTCAGCCCATCGTATAGCTCTCCTGACAACACCCCCATCACCCACTGAGGACACACTCAAGCGGTAGTCCTCCTCATTTACTTAGATGGGAAATACATTGACTAGAGGAAACATTTTACAAAACACCAAGTGTGTTGTCCGAACACCAGGCCTTGGATCTGCAGTCAGAGGACCGCCTAGGGACCCGCAGTCACATCAAAATACACACGGGCACAAACGACCTGAGAGCCCAGCATTAAAGGGTGGCCACAGCAAGCAAGAGAGTGATTGAAAAAGCTTTTCCCACTTTCCACAACGTACAATCTCCACCCTGCCACAATGAAAATACTTTCACCCTGCCACCATACAGCGGGTGAATGCAAGCATTTCCATATATAGGCCCCACCAAATCAGTCTTATGCCCCTTCTGCACCCCCCCCCCCCCCCCATGCCCCTCACAGTTGCAGCAAGGACCTCAAAATGACAGCCACACACATGAGCAGAGCAACAGGCCGAGCCTGACACCCATCCGGGCCCCACTAATACACCCACCTGAACCCCCACTAATACACCCACCCGAGCCCCCACTAACACACCCATCCGAGCCCCCACTAATACACCCACCTGATCCCCTACTAACACACCCATCCGAGCCCCCACTAATACACCCACCTGAGTTCCCACTAATACACCCAACTGAGCCCCCACTAATACACCCACCTGAGCCCCCACTAATACACCCAACTGAGCCCCCACTAATACACCCAACTGAGCCCCCACTAATACACCCAACTGAGCCCCCACTAATACACCCACCTGAGCCCCCACTAGTATACCCACCCGAGCCCCCACTAACACACCCACCCGAGCCCCCACTAATACACCCACCCGAGCCCTAAGAGGCATACACCTAATGGTCCAGGCCTAAACCACACAAATAACAACACAAATAACAGCACAAATATCAACACTGGTCACTATGGAACACAAAGCTTTTACTATCTCATCCTGGAATACACAAGGTCTGAGGTCATCTGTCATTGGTCTAAAGAGCAGGAACTCAGACTTCACAAAAGAAATCAGAAATACCGACATTGTCATCTTACAAGAAACCTGGTATAGAGGAGACGGACCTACTGGTTGTCCTCCAGGTTACAGAGAGCTGGTAGTCCCATCCACCAAACCACCAGGTGTGAAACATGATATAGAGGAGGCGGACCTACTGGTTGTCCTCCAGGTTACATAGAGCTGGTAGTCCCATCCACCAAACCACCAGGTGTGAAACATGATATAGAGGAGGCGGACCTAGTGGTTGCCCTCCAGGCTACATAGAGCTGGTAGTCCCATGAACCAAACCACCAGGTGTGAAACAGGGAAGAGACTCAGGAGGTATGCTAATTTGGTATAGAGCAGACCTAACCCACTCTATTAAATTATTCAAAACAGGAACATTTTATATCTGTCTAGAAATTAATAAGGAAATGATCTCAACAGAGAAAAATTGTATTTTGTGTGCTACATGCAGTATATTCCCCCACTCGAATCCCCAGACTTTAATGAAGACACCTTCTCCATTCAAGACTGGGAGATATCCAGACCCAGTGACATGTACCAGTCTGTGGCAACATACAAGAACCTGACACCCTCAGCAAACAGTGGGACAAACACCTACCTGGAGGTCAGCATTCCCTCCCCAATATGCCCCCCTACGACGACATAACAAACAAAAACGTGGTAGGCTTCTTGGGGATTCCTACGGTAGGTACACCTACAGCTCATCCCTTGGCAGTAGTACTGTAGACTACTTTATCACTGACCTCAACCCAGAGTCTCTCAGAGCGTTCACAGTCAGCCCACTGACACCCCTATCAGACCACAGCAAAATAACAGTCTACTTGAACAGAGCAATACTCAAACATGAGGCATCAAAGCCTGAACAAATAGCATGCTGTTAAGAAATGCTGTAGAAGGAAGGAAAGTAGTGTGGAACCCTACCAGAAAACAATTATGCAACAACAAATTCAATCCCCTTCAGGCAACTTCCTTCACGTTTTTCATTTCCATTTGCATCATTTAGCAGTCACTCTTTTCCAGAGAGACTTACAGAAGAGAGTGCATACATTACGTTCTGGTCCACCGTGGGAATCAAACCCACAACTGTGGTGTTGCAAGTGCCATACTTTACCAAATTTAGCCTGCAAGAGTGAAGGTGTAAAATCGGCAGTAGAAAACCTAAAACAGGAAATTTGACCTCTCAGCTTCTCTTTCCAATCAAACAATTTCAACCAGACAACCTAAGAAAATGAACAGCAATGACAAATGGTTTGATGAAGAATGCAAAAACCTAAAAAAAGGAATTGAGGAACCTGTCCAACCAGAAACATAGAGACCCTGAAAACCTGAGCCTACACCTTCACTATGGTGAATCACTAAAACAATACAGAAATACACTACGGAAAAATGAGGAACAGCAAGTCAGAAATCAGCTCAATGTAATTGAAGAAACCATAGAATCTAACCCCTTCTGGGAAAATTGGAAAACACTAAACAAACAACAACATGAAGAGTTATCATTAACCAATATAATATAATTGTAACAAATATAACAAAGAACAAACAGCAAAAACATATACATGATCAACATGATCAACAAAACATCTTAGAGTGAACAATTAAAGACTAGCAGAACCCACTGGATTCTCCAATTACATTGAATGAACAACAGGACAAAATACAAACCCTCCAACCCAAAAAGGCCTGTGGTGTTGATGGTATTCTCAGTGAAATGATCAAACATACAGACCACATATTTCAATTTGCTATACTTTAACTCTTCAACGAAATCCTTAGCTCTGGCATCTTCCCCGCTACTTGGATCCAAGGACTGATCACCCCAATCCACAAAAATGGGGACAAATTTGAGCCCAATAACTACCGTGGGATATGCTTCAACAGCAACCTTAGAAAATGTTCTGCATTATCATGAATACCACGTATTCACCCTGCCACGTATTCACCCTGCCACGTATTCACCCTGCACACCCTAATAGACAAACAAACAAACCAAAACGAAAGCAAAGTCTTCTCATGCCTTGTTGAAATCCAAAAAGCTTTTTACTCAATTTGGCATGAGGGTCTGCTATATAAATGTATGGAAATTGGTGTTGGGGGAAAACATAGGACGTTATAGTTTACATGAACACAAATAATAAGTGTGTGTTTAAAATTGGCAAAAACACACATTTCTATCCACAGGGCTGGAGTTGGAGAGAGGGATGCAGTGTGAGCCCCACCCTCTTTAACAAATATATTGATGACTTGGTGAGGGCACTAGAACAGTCTGCAGCACCCGGCCTCACCCTACTAGAATCTGAAGTAAAATGTCTACTGTTTGCTGATGACCTGGTGCTTCTGTCACCAACCAATGAGGGCCTACAGCAGCACCTAGATCTTCTGCACAGATTCTGTCAGACTTGGGCTCTGACAGTACATCTCAGTAAGACAAACATAATGGTGTTCCAAAAAAGGTCCAGTCACCAGGACCACAAATACAAATTCCATCTAGACACCGTTGCCCTAGAGCACAGAAAAAACTATAGACAGTACACACCATATGTTTCTTGTATAAGTCAAGTGTAGTTTTTTTGGGGGGGGCTACTTTTTTTTTTTTACACATTAACTTAAACATCAGTGCCACAAGTAACTTCCACAAAGCTGTGAACTATCTGAGAGACAAGGCAAGAAAGGCCTTCTATGCCATCACAAACAGCACTCGCAGAGCCCCAGGACAGCAACACAATTAGACCCAACCAAATCATGAGAAAACAAAAAAGATAATTACTTGACACATTGGAAAGAATTAACAAAAAAAAACAGAACAAACTAGAATGCTATTTGGCCCTAAACAGAGAGTACACTGTGGCAAAATATCTGACCACTGTGACTGACCCAAACGTAAGTAAAGCTTTGACTATGTACAGACTCAGTGAGCATAGCTTTGCTATTGAGAAAGGCCGCCGTAGGCAGACCTGGCTCTCAAGAGAAGACAGGCTATGTGCACACTCTGTAACGTTTCCGTAACCACAGACTCTGGGAGACGGGAGCAAGTAAAGGGTGCTGATTTTATAATAAATAGACATGAAACTAAACAAGAACAGTGTCTGGATAAGAGAAACAAAACAACATCAATGCTGCAGAGACGGGAATGAAACTGAGGAAGTTACAGATATAGGGGAGGCAATCAACGAGTCCAGGTGAGTCCGATGACGCGTTGGTGCGTGTGATGATGGTGACAGGTGTGCGTAATGATGAGCAGCCTAGCGACCTATATCGCCAGAGAGGAGGTTCCTACAAAATGAGGTGAAAACTTAGTTGCACTTTTTAAACTCCTATCAAATGTATGACCATATTAGAGATACATATTTCCCTCAGATTACACAGATCCACAAATAATTATAAAATAAACTCCCATAGCTATTGGGTGAAATACCACAGTGTTCCATCACAGCAACAAGATTTGTGACCTGTTGCCACAAGAAAAGGTCAACCAGTGAAGAACAAACACCATAGTAAATACAACCCATATTTATGTATATGTATTTCCCTTTTGTACTTGAACTATTTGCACATAATATTACATTTGAAATGTCTTTAATCATTTGGAACTTTTGTGAGTGTAATGTTTACTGTAAACATTTGTATTGTTTATTTCACTTTTGTTTATTATCTATTTCCCTTGTTTTGGAAATGTAGACACGTTTCCCATGCAATAAAGCCCTTAAATATATGAGAGAGAGAGAGAGAGAGAGAGAGAGAGAGGGAGAGAGAGAGAGAGAGAGAGAGAGAGAGAGAGAGAGAGAGAGAGAGAGAGAGAGAGAGAGAGAGAGAGAGAGAGAGAGAGAGAGAGAGAGAGAAAGAGAGAGAGAGAGAGAGACAGAGAGAGAGAGAGAGAGAGAGAGAGAGAGAGAGAGAGAGAGAGAGAGAGAGAGAGAGAGAGAGAGGTCTATTTCTACAGATTGCTGTCCTGAGGTATGGCACAGGGACACCCACCCTGGAGGGAGAGACTCTTTCATGTGTCTCTACATCAAAGCAGATATCTCTCTTTATCTCTCTCGCTTTAACTGAACATCACACAGGTCCTGAAGCTCAGGCTTTGTTGTCATCATTAGAGAGGCAGAAACAGTTTCTGTCAGAATATTCATTTTCCACCATACAACCCCGCGGTGATTCTCCCTGCTTCAGTTCAAGATCCAACACTTACAATGTTACACTATTTCAAACTGTATTAGAACCAAGTGGACTGTAAATTCATATGTTTATAGGTGTACACATTTTGTGGGCATTGGAACATCAAAACGAATAGACAATGAAGAAGAAAAACATTTTGGTGCAAACAAGCTAACCATTGCATTGGGGACCATGACAACTGGGACATTACAATCTGTATGAAAACCCCGAGTAACTGTCTACAGTCGAACAGACAGTCATTCCCCCGACACCACATCTGAGTCATCAACCAACTAGAAAGCGATTCACGAACGAGGAACCCTTTTATTAGTAATATATCTGAACGGAATAATCTGAGATAGACGCACTCGTAGATAAATCATACGATTTAATGATCAAAAGTGACGAGAGGAACGCAGTGGCATTTTCCTTCCTACAAGGCTACAAAACATGCGCCGTGGGTCCGTGTGTTCTTTGATCAGGTGTACTGCTTTCCAAGAACTAACGGAAGAGTTCTGAGAGATTTGCTCAGAAACTCCGACGTTTAGGTATTTGCATCTACACACACATCCATACATTCACACAAAGGATGTTTTTTCCCCTCTGTGTGTTATGTAGTTTTTGTTTATTTTTTTATTTTTTTTAATTAGTTACAAATGTATTTTCTGTCTTTTAAAAAAAAAAATTTCCTGTGCTGCTCCCAAGCGCCTATAGTTGATTTACCAGTCATCAAAACCTTTTCATCTACCCAACTGCAGGTGTGTTTAAGTCTGTCCTAATGAACCCAGCAGACTGTAGCAGAAGGGTGTACAGTGGGGCAAAAAAGTATTTAGTCAGCCACCGATTGTGCAAGTACTCCCACTTAAAAAGATGAGAGAGGCCTGTAATTTTCATCATAGGTACACTTCAACTATGACAGACAAAATGAGAAAATAAAACCCAGGAACCCAGGAAGAAACCTAGAGAGGAATCAGGCTCTGAGTGGTGGCCAGTCCTCTTCTGGCTGTGCCGGGTGGAGATTGAGAATACATGGCCATTAAGGGCAGATTGTTCTTCAAAGATGTTCAAACGTTCATAGATGACCAGCAGGGTCAAATAATAATCACAGTGGTTGTAGAAGGTGCAACAGGTCAGTACATTAGGAGTAAATGTCAGTTGGATTTTCATAGCCGAGCACGCAGAGGTCAAGACAGCAGGTGCTGAAGAGAGAGAGAGTCGAAAACAGCGGGTCCGGGACAAGGTAGCGACATTAATTATTTTTTCAATTGACAAGATCAGTAAACTCAGGATGTACACAGAGATCTAATATTAATAATATGCACGTCGATCTCTCTTGGCTAAAAGTGGAGGAGAGATTGACTTCATCACCGAGATGTCTGTTTGAACTACTGGCTCACAGCTTGGACATCCATGCATACCCCACAAGACATACCACGAGAGGTCTCTTCACACTCCCCAAGTCCAGAACAAACTATGGAAGGCGCACAGTACTACCTAGAGCCATGATTACACGGAACTCTATTCCACATCAAGTAACTCACGCAGGCAGTAAAATTACATTTAAAAATCAGCTGAAAGAAAATTACCTTATGGAACAGCGGGGACTCTGAAGCAACACAAATACAGGCACAGACACATGCATACACACACACACACACACACACACACACACATACGATAACATACACACTATACATGGATTTAGTACTGTATGTATGTGGTAGTTGTGGAGTAGGGTGTTGGGAAATCTGTGAATGTATAGTAAACTTTTAAAAATGGTATAAACTGCCTTAATTTAGCTGGATCCCAGGATGAGTAGCTGCTGCCTCGGCATGCGGATCCATAATAAATACACACACACAAATAAGATACCAGGTATAACAGACTGACCCCCGGCACATAGACTATTGCAGCATAGATACTGGAGGCTGAGACAGGGAGAGCCGGGGGACATTGTGGCCCAGTCCGGCGATGCCCCTGGACAAGACCAACCAGGCAGGACATAACAGACTCTGCCAAAGCTCAGCCCCCACACCACTAGAGGGTTATCAACAGACCACCACAAGGCTGATTTATAGCCCGCGAAGATCTCCTCCACCGCACGAGCCCAAGGGGGTGCAAAACTGGACAGGAAGATTACGTCTGTGACTAAACCCACTCAAGTGACTCACCCCTCTTAGGGACGGCATGGAAGAGCACTATTAAGCCAGTGACTCAGCCCCCGTAATAGGGTTAGAGGCAGAGAATCCCAGTGGAGAGAGGGAAACCGGCCAGGCAGAGACAGCAAGGGTGGTTCGTCACTCCAGTGCCTTGCCGTTCACATTCCCACCCCTGGGCCAGACTACACTCAATCATGGGACCTACTGAAGATATGAGGCTTCATTAAAGACATAAAGGTTGAGACCGAGTCTGCGTCTCTCGCAAGGATAGGCAGACCATACCATTAAAATGGAGCTCTGTAAGAGAAAGCCCTGCCTCCAACTGTTTGCTTAGAAATTCAAGGGACAATAAGGAGGCCTGAGTCTTGTGAACATAGTGTATGTGTAGATATGTACGGCAGGACCAAATCGGAGAGATGGGTAGGAGCAAGCCCATGTAATTCTTTGTAGGTTAGCAGTAAAACCTTGAAATCAGCCCTTGCCTTGACAGGAAGCCAGTGTAGGGAGGCTAGCACTGGAGAAATATGATACCATTTTTTGGTTCTAGTCAAGACTCTAGCCGCCGTATTTAGCACTAACTGAAGTTTATTTAGTGCTTTATCCGGGTAGCCGGAAAGTAGAGCATTGCAGTCGTCTAATCTAAAAGTGACAAAAGCATGGATTAATTATTCTCCATCATTTTTGGACAGAAAGGTTTAGATTTTTTGCAACGTTACGAAGATGGATAAAAGCTGTCCTTGAAAATTCTTTATTATGTTCGTCAAAAGAGAGGATCAGGATCCAGAGTAACGCTGAGGTCCTTCACAGTTTTATTTGAGAGGAATGAGAGATTCAATATTGGCCGATACTTAAAAAAATAAAATAAATCCAGGCCAAGGTTTGGGTTTTTCAAGAGAGGCTTAATTACTGCCACTTTCAGTGAGTTTATTACACATCTGTATGATTGGGAGCCATTTATTATGTTCAACATAGGAGGGCCAAGTACAGGAAGTAGCTATTTCAGTAGTTCAGTTGGAATAGGGTCCAGTATGCAGCTTGTTATTTCGGGTGTAGCATTTCGCTACACCCCAAATAGCATCTGTTAAACACGTGTATGTGACCAATAAAATTTGATTTGAAGGTTTAGAGGCCATGAGTATTTTCATGAACGTGTCAAGAAACTTGAGTGTCTCCATTGATCGCAGGCCCTGGCAGTTCTGTGCAGACTCAGGACAACTGAGCTGTGGGGAAATAAGCAGATTCAAGGAGATTCAAGATTCAAGTCCATCGTTTGCTTTGTAATGATGGTGATCTTTTCGTGTAAGAAGTTCATGAATTCATCACTGCTGAAGTGAAAGACGTCTCCTTTCTCGGGGAATGCTGCTTTTTTAGTTTTTTTTTGCAAACAGTATCAACAACAAAACGGTGGATTGTTCTTATTCTCCTCATATTGCACAGTACAGTCTTTCCAAGCTAGTCGGAAGACTTCCAGTGCTTTGTACTCCTCCGTTTCATACTCAGACGGTCAGACTGAGTCGTGACAGAGAGACAGAGAGAGAGAGAGAGAGAGAGAGAGAGAGAGAGAGAGAGAGAGAGAGAGAGCGAAAAGGGTAAATGGGTAAAGGAATTATCTGTGGGAGGAGGAATGACAAGCTCTCGTTTCTCTCTTTGTGTTCCCAGTCAATCAGAGGAGGACCACCGAGGATGAGGCTGGCTAATGAGCTCCCTCAGGATAGTGCAAGCTAGCACTTGGCTGGCAGCCTGATAGATACACACCAACCTAGCAAGCTAAATCTACATAGCAGATCCCTACTCTCTCACCACATTGCTTAGCCTAACACGCTAAATCTACATAGCAGATCCCTACTCTCTCACCACATTGCTTAGCCTAGCACGCTAAATCTACATTGCAGATCCCCAGTCTCTCACCAAATAGCCTAGCAGAGCAGTCTAAATCTACACAGCAAAAATCCCACTCTTTCACTGTATACTCTTATCTTAGCATAGCCTAGCAAGCTGAATCACTGCAAAACCCCACTCTCTCAACCTAGCCTAGCATGTTAAAACGAAAAATAATATTCATATACACTCACTAGCCTAGCGTAGCCTACTACTGTAGACCCCACAACAGTTGCGTGATGTGTTCATCAGCTAAATGAGCCTCACAAAGCCCAACGGCGCTTCAGGAAAAGAAATAAACCCAAATGAAGCTCTGACAAACTCATTTCCCTTAATCATCTCACTTCCTCTCTCAGTTGTCCCTCTCGGTATTTGTCACGACTCTCACACACACTCTAACAACTCAGCACCCCACAGATGCACCCCACAGATGCACAGATGCACCCCACAGATGCACCCCCAAGTTCTCAAACAGTAAACATATATATGATGAAGTTTTTTACTATATGCAAGTGTATAAACAAGATCATGCTTATATCAAAAGGTCCCATGACATTGGGTGAACTCTGACTATATCAGTGTGTTGATTTGGATTACATGTTTGAATCTGACCAGCTCACTCATTACATTCTAGATCTATTATGTGTATGAGCTTCAATCAATCCGCCTCATTCTGCTTAGAACCTTAAAACACCTTTTTTTCTTTCATTCTTCTACTGAGAACTTCCCAGCTGGTCTGGGTGGGAATTTCCTTTGTTCCTGCTCCGCCCCAGTGACCGTGCTTCCCTGGAAGGCCGTTGCATTGTCTGGAGCCATAAGGATGAGTTATGGAGGAGAATGGAGCTGGAGGGGAAAGACGGGGCAATTGTAACACCTTGAATTTCTCCAAACAATGTTTCAGCCAAATACAGTGCCTTCAGAAAGTATTCACACCCCTTAACTTTTTCCACATATCGTTGTGTTCCATCTTGAATTTAAAATGGATACAATTGTGATTTGTTTGTCACTGGCCTACACACAATATCCAATAATGTCTGAAATTGTTCAGAAGTGAAAATGTGCTTAACAAGTCACATAAGTTGCACGGACTCACTCTGTGCGTAATAATAGTGTTTAACATGATTTTTTAACGACTACCTCATCTCTGTACACCACACATTCAATTATCTGTAAGGTCCCTCAGACGAGCAGTGAATTTCAAACACAGATGCAACCATAAAGACCAGGGAGGGTTTCCAGTGCCTCGCAAGCAGACATTGAATATCCCTTTGATTATGGTGAAGTTAATAATTACACTGTGGATGGTGTATCAGACAGAGGGAAAAGAAGGAAGCCTGCACAGAATAAAAAAAAGATTCAAAAACATGCATCCTGTTTGCATAAGACTAAACTAACGTAATACTGTCCTGAATACAAAATGTTACACAGCCTTCAGAAAGTATTCATACCCTTTGACTTACTCCACATAATGTTGTGTTGCAGCATGACAAAATAATGATGCTCACCCATTTATACACAATACCTCATAAGTATTCACAGCCCTGAGTCCATACTTTGGAGAAACACCTTTGGCTGCGATTACAATTTTTGCCTCGTCTTTGGTATGTTTGTATCAGCTTTGCACAACTGGATTTTGGGATTTTCTCCCATTCTTTTTTCTAGATTTTCTCAAGCTCTGTTGAGTTAGATAAGGAATGCCAGTGAACAGCAATCTTCAAGTCTTTCCACAGATTTGAATGGGATTCAACTCTTTTTTGCCACTTTCACATTCTTGTTCTTTAGCCATTCCAGTGTTACTTTGGCTGTATGCTTGGGGTCATTATCCTATTGGAACATAAAACTTTGCCTGATTTTAAGTTTGTTTGCCCTCTGAAGCAGGATTTGCTCATCAAGGATTTGCCTATATTTGGCACCATTCATTGTTCTCTCTATCTTTATCAGTCTTCCAGTCCATACCACTGAAAAGCATTCCCATAACTTGATGCTGCCATCACCATGCTTCACCGTAGGGATGCTGTTAGATGGGTGATGAGCTGTGCCTGGTTTTCTCCAGACATAGCATTTTGCATTCAGGCCAAAGAGTTACATTTTTGCCTCATCAGACCACAGAATATTTTGCCTCATGCGCTCAGTCTTTCACGTGCATTTTTACAAAATCCAGGCCTGCTGTCTTGTGCCTTTTTCTCAGTAGTGTCTTCCTTCTGGCCACTTTCCCATAAAGTCCAGATTGGTATCCTGTAGAGAATGTTGTCCTTTTGGCAGGTTCTCAGCCAAGGAACTCTGTAGTTCTGTCAGAGTGGGTTCTTGGTCACTTCCCTGACAAAGGTCATTTTCCCCTGGTTTCTCTGTTTGGTCAGACGGCCAGCTCTATTCAGAGTCTGAGTAGTTCCATATTTTTTCCAAATGATTGAGACTACTGTGCTCTTGGAAACTTTCAACACTCTAGAAATAGTTTTCTACCCTTCCCCAGAAATATGCTTCATCACAATTCTCTCTCAGAGATCTACAGACCATTCCTTGGACTTCGTGATATAGTTTCTGAATTCACTGTCAACTGTGGGACCTTATATAGACAGGTGTGTTTCTTTCTAAATCATGTCCAAACACAACCTGAGATCAATTTGGAGTGTCATAGCAAAGGGATGTGAATATCTATGTAAATTACATATTTTTGTGTTTCATTTTCAATAAATTTGCAAATTTGTCATTATGGGGTATTGTGTGTAGATGGGTAGAAAAAAATAATATTGAATTTTGAATTCAGGCCGTAACACTAAAAAAATTGGATAAGTCAAAGGTTGTCAGTACTTTCTGAAGGCCTGGTATGTTGGGGGCAAATCCAATACAACACATAACTGAGTACCACTCTCCATATTTATAAGCATAGTGGTGGCTGCATCATGTTATGGGTTTCGTTGTAATCATTAAGGAAAGGGGAGTTTTTCAGGATAAAAAGGAAACGTAGTGGAGCTAAGCACAGGTCAAATCCTAGAGTAAAACGTGGTTCAGTCTGCTTTCCAACAGACACTGGGAGATTAATTCACCTAAAACCCAAGGCCAAATCTACAATGATCCACAATTATTTCGAAAGAGCTTGAAGAATTAAAAATAAAGAAATGGCACAATCCAGGTGCAGAAAGGTCTTAGACACTTACATATAATATAATATAATAATATAATATATAGTCTAATCTCTGCCAAAGGAGCTTCTAGAAAGTTTTGACTCAGGGGTGTGAATACTTACGCTACTGTTCAAAAGATTGGGGTCACTTTTAAATGTCCTTGTTTTTGAAAGAAAAGCAATTTTTTTCGTCCATTAAAATAGCATCAAATTGGTCAGAAATACAGTGTAAACATTATTAATGTTGGTAATGGCTGTTGTAGCTGGAAACGGCTGATTTTCTTCATGTAATATCTACATTGGCGTAAAAGAGGCTCATTATCAGCAACCATCACTCCTGTGTTCCAATGGCACGTTGTGTTAGTTAATGCAAGTTTATCATTTTAAAAGGCTAATAGATAATTAGAAAACCCTTTTGCAATTATGTTAGCACAACTGAAAACTGGCAGCTTCATTAAATAGTACCCGCGAAACGGCAGTCTCAATGTCAACAGTGAAGAGGCGACTCCGGGATTATGTCCTTCTCGGCAGAGTTGCAAAGAAAAAGCCATATCTCAGATTGACCAATAAAAAGAAAAGATTAAGATGAGCAAAAGAACACAGACACTGGACAGAGGAACTCTGCCTAGAAGGCCAGCATCCCGGAGTCGCCTCTTCACTGTTGACGTTGAGACTGGAGTTTTGCGGGTACTATTTAATGAAGCTGCCAGTTGAGGACTTGTGAGGCGTCTGTATCTCAAACCAGACACTCTAATGTACTTGTCCTCTTGCTCAGTTGTGCACCGGGGCCTCCCACTCCTCTTTCTATTCTGGTTAGAGCCAGTTTGTATTGCAAATGTTTGTTTTTTAGGGATGAAAGTAGTTTTTTCCCCCGGCTGTTTATTCTTTATACTGTCTTGAACATTAATGTCCAAGAATTCAAACTAGCATGTGGATAGGGGGGTGTTCCCTCTGCTGTTTCCTGAAGTCCACAATCATCTCCTTAGTTTTGTCAACGTCAACAAAACTAAGGAGATGATTGTGGACTTCAGGAAACAGCAGAGGGAACACCCCCCTATCCACATCGATGGAACAGTAGGGGAGAGGGTAGCAAGTTTTAAGTTCCTCGGCATACACATCACAGACAAACTGAATTGGTCCACTCACACAGACAGCATTGTGAAGAAGGCGCAGCAGCGCCTCTTCAACCTCAGGAGGCTGAAGAAATTTGGCTTGTCACCAAAAGCACTCACAAACTTCTACAGTTGCACAATCGAGAGCATCCTGCCGGGCTGTATCACCGCCTGGTACGGCAACTGCTCCGCCCTCAACCGTAAGGCTCTCCAGAGGGTAGTGAGGTCTGCACAACGCATCACCGGGGGCAAACTACCTGCCCTCCAGGACACCTACACCACCCGATGTCACAGGAAGGCCATAAAGATCATCAAGGACATCAACCACCCGAGCCACTGCCTGTTCACCCCGCTATCATCCAGAAGGCGAGGTCAGTACAGGTGCATCAAAGCTGGGACCGAGAGACTGAAATATCTTTATGTTTGAAGCCTGAAATGTGGCAAAAGGTCGCAAAGTTCAAGGGGGCCGAATACTTTCGCAAGGCACTGTATGTAATACATGTATCACTAGCCACTTTAACTATGCCACTTTGTTTACATACTCATCTCATATGTATATACTGTACTCGATACCATCTACTGTATCTTGCCTATGCTGCTCTGTACCATCACTCATTCATATATCCTTATGTACATATTCTTTATCCCCTTACACTGTGTACAAGACAGTAGTTTTGGAACTGTTAGTTAGATTACTTGTTGGTTATTACTGCATTGTCGCAACTTGAAGCACAAGCATTTCGCTACACTCGCATTAACATCTGCTAACCACGTGTATGTGACAAATAAAATTTGATTTGATTTGATTTGATTTAGCATAATTTTCATTACTACATGTTGGCTAAACATTGACAAGATTGACATGTGTAACGTAATGAATGACATGTTGCTAGGTACATGAGGTTTTGTCATAGCTGGTAGGGTTGGGGGAAATTGTAAGGCAACGTTAAAATTACCCAGAACCAAGCAGCCAAATGAGTAAAACAAGGAATTTTTACTTTAAGGTGGAATGAATTACACAATAATTATACAAAAAAAGGCCTTGGGGTCCTGTACAGCGCCAAAGCAGTTGTAAACAGGTATTATCTGGCCACCATCAGACTGTGTGTGTATATGAAAGTGTAAAGGCTGGTGTCTCTGATTAGACAGACGAGGCTGTGTGGTTCCCTGCAGTACGTGTACAGGCCTGTACCTCTGATTAGACAGACGAGGCTGTGTGGTTCCCTACAGTACGTGTACAGGCCTATACCTCTGATTAAACAGACGAGACTGTACGTGTACAGTATGTGAAAGGCTCTGAGGGACTAAAGGTTGGACGATGGAATCGTTGGTCATTGGTCATTGGCTGCTGCTGCAGTCTCGGTTCAATAGGAGTCCTACATTGGTTTGCACTGAGAGTCATTTAGATTCTAAATGATAAGAAAGCTACTGTTGCCATGACGACATCACTTATTCAGAGGCCGGTCCAGTGCCTCAGGTATTTATCTTATTGTTCTCCAGGGAACACGCAAGCAGTTCCCTGTGTGTGTGTGTGTGTGTGTGTGTGTGTGTGTGTGTCCAGTGTAGGTTGGGTGGGTGTATATCTATGGGTGGGTGTATATCTATGGGTTTGTTTATGTGTGTGTGTCGGTGTGTGTGTCTGTGTGTGGCTATGTATGTAAAACAGGCTAGATAGGTGTGTATGTGTGTGCGTGCGTGCGTGCGTGCGTGCGCGCGCGTGTGTGTGTGTGTGTGTGTGTGGAGGGGAGGGTCCCCATTTGCTATTGCAGTTATTAGTATTCATTCACTTTCACAGTGTCATTCATTTCCATGAAAGTTATTTTGACAGATACACATATTGTTGATTTCAATTCTGTCAAAGATCCGAGCTGCCACAAGGGTGGATGTCATGGTAACGTATTCTTAGACTGCGGAACCATCTCTCCTTGGTGACCAGAGTTACATATTGCGAAAACCTCCCCTCCCCCACCCTCTCCTCCTGCTGCCCCTTCGAGAAATGAGTATATTGTCTGTTTTAAAGTAGTTGTCAGGGGTGACAAGGGAACCAATCGATGGCAGGAAGATGTGTTTCCATATAAGATCAAATAAGCACGTCACAAGGGAACCACTCATACTTTGGAAGGTAATTCTATAGAGAAAGCATTGTTTACAACACTTCAAATAGTGGGGCCTGTCCTGTTTCACACAAGTGTGCTTTCAGCATATTCCACTATCCCTGAGCGTGAGGTCAAAAATAACGGCAACCCGACACCAATTAGGGTTAAATGCCTTGCTCAAGGGCTCAGGGATTCCAACTAGCAACCTTTCCGTTGTGGGTTGTCAGGTGATACAGGTTACTGTGTGAGGGTTGTCAGGTGATACAGGTTACTGTGTGTGGGTTGTCAGGTGATACAGGTTACTGTGTGTGGGTTGTCAGGTGATACAGATTACTGTGTGTGGGTTGTCAGGTGATACAGGTTATTGTGTGTGGGTTGTCAGGTATACACGTTACTGTGTGTGGGTTGTCAGGCACTCTTGCGACTCCTATGGCAGGCGGGAGCACGCAAGTTGACACGGTCGCTAGGTATACGGTGATTCCTCAGACACATTGGTGCGGGCTGGTTCCGGGCTAAGCAGGCATTGTGTCAAGAAGCAGTGCTTTCGCCTCTCCCGAGTCCGTACGGGAGTTGCAGCGATGGGACAAGACTGACAGGACAATTGGACATCCAATTGAGATTTAAGATTTAACCCCTCCCAACCCCCACCACCCATAAAACCCCAGTGAGATTTAACCCCTCCCAACCCCCACCTCCCATAACACCCCAGTGAGATGACCCCCTCCTAACCCCCACCACCCATAACACCCCAGTGAGATGACCCCCTCCTAACCCACCACCCATAACACCCCAGTGAGATGTACCCCCTCCCAACCCCCACCACCCACAACACCCCAGTGAGATGTACCCCCTCCTAACCCACCACCCATAACACCCCAGTGAGATGACCCCCTCCTAACCCCCACCACCCATAACACCCCAGTGAGATTTAATCCCTCCCAACCCCCACCACCCATAACACCCCAGTGAGATGTACCCCCTCCCAACCCACCACCCATAACACCCCAGTGAGATGTACCCCCTCCTAACCCCCACCACCCATAACACCCCAGTGCGATGTACCCCCTCCCAACCCACCACCCACAACACCCTAGTGAGATGTACCCCTCCCAACCCCCACCACCCACAACACCCCAGTGAGATGTACCCCCTCCTAACTCACCACCCATAACACCCCAGTGAGATGTACCCCCTCCCAACCCCCACCACCCATAACACCCCAGTGAGATGTACCCCCTCCTAACTCACCACCCATAACACCCCAGTGAGATGTACCCCCTCCCAACCCCCACCACCCATAACACCCCAGTGAGATGTACCCCCTCCCAACCCCCACCACCCATAACACCCCAGTGAGATGTACCCCCTCCCAACCCCCACCACCCATAACACCCCAGTGACATTTAACCTCTCGTAACCCACCACCCACAACACCCCAGTGAGATGTACCCCCTCCCAACCTCCACCACCCATAACACCCCAGTGAGATGTACCCCCTCCTGACCCCCACCACCCATAACACCCCAGTGAGATGTACCCCATCCTAACCCACCACCCATAACACCCCAGTGAGATGAACCCCCTCCCAACCCCCACCACCCATAACACCCCAGTGAGATGACCCCCTCCTAACCCCCACCACCCATAACACCCCAGTGAGATTTAACCCCTCCCAACCCCCACCACCCATAACACCCCAGTGAGATTTAACCCCTCCCAACCCCCACCACCCATAACACCCCAGTGAGATTTAACCCCTCCTAACCCACCACCCATAACACCCCAGTGAGATGTACCCCCTCCCAAACCCCACCACCCATAACACCCCAGTGAGATGTAACCCCTCCCAACCCCCACCACCCATAACACCCAAGTGAGATGTACCCCCTCCTAACCCACCACCCATAACACCCCAGTGAGATGTACCCCCTCCTGACCCCCACCACCCATAACACCCCAGTGAGATGTACCCCCTCCTAACCCACCACCCATAACACCCCAGTGAGATGTACCCCCTCCTAACCCCCACCACCCATAACACCCCAGTGCGATGTACCCCCTCCCACCCACCACCCACAACACCCCAGTGAGATGTACCCCTCCCAACCCCCACCACCCATAACACCCCAGTGAGATGTACCCCCTCCTAACCCACCACCCATAACACCCCAGTGAGATGTACCCCCTCCCAACCCCCACCACCCATAACACCCCAGTGAGATGTACCCCCTCCCAACCCCCACCACCCATAACACCCCAGTGACATTTAACCCCTCCCAACCCACCACCCACAACACCCCAGTGAGATGTACCCCCTCCCACCCACCACCCACAACACCCCAGTGAGATGTACCCCCTCCCACCCACCACCCATAACACCCCAGTGAGATGAACCCCCTCCCAACCTCCACCACCCATAACACCCAAGTGAGATGTACCCCCTCCTAACCCACCACCCATAACACCCCAGTGAGATGTACCCCCTCCTGACCCCCACCACCCATAACACCCCAGTGAGATGTACCCCCTCCCACCCACCACCCACAACACCCCAGTGAGATGTACCCCCTCCCACCCACCACCCACAACACCCCAGTGAGATGTACCCCTCCCAACCCCCACCACCCATAACACCCCAGTGAGATGTACCCCCTCCTAACCCACCACCCATAACACCCCAGTGAGATGTACCCCCTCCCAACCCCCACCACCCATAACACCCCAGTGAGATGTACCCCCTCCCAACCCCCACCACCCATAACACCCCAGTGACATTTAACCCCTCCCAACCCACCACCCACAACACCCCAGTGAGATGTACCCCCTCCCACCCACCACCCACAACACCCCAGTGAGATGTACCCCCTCCCACCCACCACCCATAACACCCCAGTGAGATGTACCCCCTCCCAACCCCCACCACCCATAACACCCCAGTGACATTTAACCTCTCGTAACCCACCACCCACAACACCCCAGTGAGATGTACCCCCTCCCATCCTCCACCACCCATAACACCCCAGTGAGATGTACCCCCTCCTGACCCCCACCACCCATAACACCCCAGTGAGATGTACCCCATCCTAACCCACCACCCATAACACCCCAGTGAGATGAACCCCCTCCCAACCCCCACCACCCATAACACCGCAGTGAGATGACCCCCTCCTAACCCCCACCACCCATAACACCCCAGTGAGATTTAACCCCTCCCAACCCCCACCACCCATAACACCCCAGTGAGATTTAACCCCTCCCAACCCCCACCACCCATAACACCCCAGTGAGATTTAACCCCTCCTAACCCACCACCCATAACACCCCAGTGAGATGTACCCCCTCCCAAACCCCACCACCCATAACACCCCAGTGAGATGTAACCCCTCCCAACCCCCACCACCCATAACACCCAAGTGAGATGTACCCCCTCCTAACCCACCACCCATAACACCCCAGTGAGATGTACCCCCTCCTGACCCCCACCACCCATAACACCCCAGTGAGATGTACCCCCTCCTAACCCACCACCCA
Organism: Oncorhynchus mykiss; assembly: GCF_013265735.2. Classification (NCBI taxonomy): domain Eukaryota; kingdom Metazoa; phylum Chordata; class Actinopteri; order Salmoniformes; family Salmonidae; genus Oncorhynchus; species Oncorhynchus mykiss. Next base: position 57,695,392 of record NC_048585.1, on the reverse strand, counting down.
TAACACCCCAGTGAGATGTACCCCCTCCTAACCCCCACCACCCATAACACCCCAGTGCGATGTACCCCCTCCCACCCACCACCCACAACACCCCAGTGAGATGTACCCCTCCCAACCCCCACCACCCATAACACCCCAGTGAGATGTACCCCCTCCTAACCCACCACCCATAACACCCCAGTGAGATGTACCCCCTCCCAACCCCCACCACCCATAACACCCCAGTGAGATGTACCCCCTCCCAACCCCCACCACCCATAACACCCCAGTGACATTTAACCCCTCCCAACCCACCACCCACAACACCCCAGTGAGATGTACCCCCTCCCACCCACCACCCACAACACCCCAGTGAGATGTACCCCCTCCCACCCACCACCCATTACACCCCAGTGAGATGAACCCCCTCCCAACCTCCACCACCCATAACACCCAAGTGAGATGTACCCCCTCCTAACCCACCACCCATAACACCCCAGTGAGATGTACCCCCTCCTGACCCCCACCACCCATAACACCCCAGTGAGATGTACCCCCTCCCACCCACCACCCACAACACCCCAGTGAGATGTACCCCCTCCCACCCACCACCCACAACACCCCAGTGAGATGTACCCCTCCCAACCCCCACCACCCATAACACCCCAGTGAGATGTACCCCCTCCCACCCACCACCCACAACACCCCAGTGAGATGTACCCCCTCCCACCCACCACCCATAACACCCCAGTGAGATGAACCCCCTCCCAACCTCCACCACCCATAACACCCAAGTGAGATGTACCCCCTCCTAACCCACCACCCATAACACCCCAGTGAGATGTACCCCCTCCTGACCCCCACCACCCATAACACCCCAGTGAGATGTACCCCCTCCTAACCCACCACCCATAACACCCCAGTGAGATGAACCCCCTCCCAACCCCCACCACCCATAACACCCCAGTGAGATGGCCCTCTCCTAACCCCCACCACCCATAACACCCCAGTGAGATTTAACCCCTCCCAACCCCCACCACCCATAACACCCCAGTGAGATTTAACCCCTCCTAACCCACCACCCATAACACCCCAGTGAGATGTACACCCTCCCAACCCCCACCACCCATAACACCCCAGTGAGATGTACCCCCTCCTAACCCCCACCACCCATAACACCCCAGTGAGATGTACCCCCTCCCAACCCACCACCCATAACACCCCAGTGAGATGTACCCCCTCCTAACCCCCACCACCCATAACACCTCAGTGCGATGTACCCCCTCCCACCCACCACCCACAACACCCCAGTGAGATGTACCCCTCCCAACCCCCACCACCCATAACACCCCAGTGAGATGTACCCCCTCCCAACCCACCACCCACAACACCCTAGTGAGATGTACCACTCCCAACCCCCACCATCCACAACACCCCAGTGAGATGTACCCCCTCCTAACCCACCACCCATAACACCCCAGTGAGATGTACCCCCTCCCAACCCCCACCACCCACAACACCCCAGTGAGATGTACCCCCTCCTAACCCACCACCCATAACACCCCAGTGAGATGACCCCCTCCTAACCCCCACCACCCATAACACCCCAGTGAGATTTAATCCCTCCCAACCCCCACCACCCATAACACCCCAGTGAGATGTACCCCCTCCCAACCCACCACCCATAACACCCCAGTGAGATGTACCCCCTCCTAACCCCCACCACCCATAACACCCCAGTGCGATGTACCCCCTCCCAACCCACCACCCACAACACCCTAGTGAGATGTACCCCTCCAAACCCCCACCACCCACAACACCCCAGTGAGATGTACCCCCTCCTAACTCACCACCCATAACACCCCAGTGAGATGTACCCCCTCCCAACCCCCACCACCCATAACACCCCAGTGAGATGTACCCCCTCCCAACCCCCACCACCCATAACACCCCAGTGAGATGTACCCCCTCCCAACCCCCACCACCCATAACACCCCAGTGACATTTAACCTCTCGTAACCCACCACCCACAACACCCCAGTGAGATGTACCCCCTCCCAACCTCCACCACCCATAACACCCCAGTGAGATGTACCCCCTCCTGACCCCCACCACCCATAACACCCCAGTGAGATGTACCCCCTCCTAACCCACCACCCATAACACCCCAGTGAGATGAACCCCCTCCCAACCCCCACCACCCATAACACCCCAGTGAGATGACCCCCTCCTAACCCCCACCACCCATAACACCCCAGTGAGATTTAACCCCTCCCAACCCCCACCACCCATAACACCCCAGTGAGATTTAACCCCTCCTAACCCACCACCCATAACACCCCAGTGAGATGTACCCCCTCCCAACCCACCACCCATAACACCCCAGTGAGATGTACCCCCTCCTAACCCCCACCACCCATAACACCCCAGTGCGATGTACCCCCTCCCACCCACCACCCACAACACCCCAGTGAGATGTACCCCTCCCAACCCCCACCACCTATAACACCCCAGTGAGATGTACCCCCTCCTAACCCACCACCCATAACACCCCAGTGAGATGTACCCCCTCCTAACCCCCACCACCCATAACACCTCAGTGCGATGTACCCCCTCCCACCCACCACCCACAACACCCCACTGAGATGTACCCCTCCCAACCCCCACCACCCATAACACCCCAGTGAGATGTACCCCCTCCCAACCCACCACCCACAACACCCTAGTGAGATGTACCACTCCCAACCCCCACCATCCACAACACCCCAGTGAGATGTACCCCCTCCTAACCCACCACCCATAACACCCCAGTGAGATTTACCCCCTCCCAACCCCCACCACCCATAACACCCCAGTGAGATGTACCCCCTCCCAATTCCCACCACCCATAACACCCCAGTGACATTTAACCCCTCCCAACCCACCACCCACAACACCCCAGTGAGATGTACCCCCTCCCAACCCCCACCACCCATAACACCCCAGTGAGATGTACCCCCTCCCAACCTCCACCACCCATAACACCCAAGTGAGATGTACCCCCTCCTAACCCACCACGCATAACACCCCAGTGAGATGTACCCCCTCCTGACCCCCACCACCCATAACACCCCAGTGAGATGTACCCCCTCCTAACCCACCACCCATAACACCCCAGTGAGATGTACCCCCTCCCAACCCCCACCACCCATAACACCCCAGTGAGATGTACCCCCTCCCAATCCCCACCACCCATAACACCCCAGTGAGATTTAACCCCTCCCAACCCCCACCACCCATAACACCCCAGTGAGATTTAACCCCTCCTAACCCACCACCCATAACACCCCAGTGAGATGTACCCCCTCCCAACCCACCACCCATAACACCCCAGTGAGATGTACCCCCTCCTAACCCCCACCACCCATAACACCCCAGTGCGATGTACCCCCTCCCAACCCACCACCCATAACACCCCAGTGAGATGTACCCCCTCCTAACCCACCACCCATAACACCCCAGTGAGATGTACCCCCTCCTAACCCACCACCCATAACACCCCAGTGAGATTTAACCCCTCCCAACCCCGAATTGGGGAGAAAAAGGAGTAAAATAAATACATAAATATATATATATATTTATATTAAAAATAAATAATAAAATAAATCGGAATCCTCATAGCTCGAAATAATAATACATTTTCCTTATTGGAAATGGTCAAAGGTATTACCTGCCACATGTAACGATATCCCATAGTATTTAATGGGTTTAATTCCTATAGCTCTTTATACAAGGGTAACTATCTCAACCCCCACCGAATGTACAGACAGCGGCTAAGAAAGTTGTCCATCACATCATTACATAAACATAACTGATGCTTCATTGACATTAATAATAATACTATGTGTCATCATTTCATTTTCCATTCAATCAAAAACAAACATGTCTATGTCCAGGGCTACTTATTTCCTGAGAGACATCGTTACTGTACCAAGCAATATCTCACAACCCCCCCCCACCCCCCCCCCCCCCCCCCCCCCAAAAAAAGCTGTGTTTTGTCATTTGTCCCAAACCCAAATGAGCCTATTTTACGCCTGGTGGGACTTGGTACTTGGAAGTCTTTTTCCCCCGACTTTGTCTACTGCTGGAAAAAGGCGAAAGCAAACATCGACCGGTAGGTAGTGCAGACCTGGCTTTCTGCTGTGTAGCTCTCTGGAGTGGAGTGGTGCTGTATAGGGCCTTTTCTGATGTTCAGTCTGACTGCAAGAACAAGCAGTACAAACTCAGCCAGCCTGCTATTGAACGAGGGATTGATATAGAGGAGTCTCTTCTCTTACTCGCTACGCTCATACTATTTTCAGGAGAGGTAAGTCAAATCCTACTGTATGTTTACAAGCTCACTGCATGGCATCTAGCCAGAGTAATATATGTATATTTAATATGTCTCTATGAGAGATGTACCCCCTCCTAACCCCCACCACCCACAACACCCCAGTGAGATGTACCCCCTCCCAACCCACCACCCATAACACCCCAGTGAGATGTACCCCCTCCTAACCCACCACCCACAACACCCCAGTGAGATGTACCCCCTCCTAACCCCCACCACCCACAACACCCCAGTGAGATGTACCCCCTCCTAACCCACCACCCATAACACCCCAGTGAGATGTACCCCCTCCTAACCCACCACCCACAACACCCCAGTGAGATGTACCCCCTCCTAACCCACCACCCACAACACCCCAGTGAGATGTACCCCCTCCTAACCCACCACCCACAACACCCCAGTGAGATGTACCCCCTCCTAACCCACCACCCACAACACCCCAGTGAGATGTACCCCCTCCTAACCCACCACCCACAACACCCCAGTGAGATGTACCCCCTCCTAACCCACCACCCACAACACCCCAGTGAGATGTACCCCCTCCTAACCCACCACCCATAACACCCCAGTGAGATGTACCCCCTCCCAACCCCCACCACCCACAACACCCCAGTGAGATGTACCCCCTCCTAACCCACCACCCACAACACCCCAGTGAGATGTACCCCCTCCCAACCCACCACCCACAACACCCCAGTGAGATGTACCCCCTCCTAACCCACCACCCACAACACCCCAGTGAGATGTACCCCCTCCTAACCCACCACCCACAACACCCCAGTGAGATGTACCCCCTCCTAACCCCCACCACCCACAACACCCCAGTGAGATGTACCCCCTCCTAACCCACCACCCACAACACCCCAGTGAGATGTACCCCCTCCCAACCCACCACCCACAACACCCCAGTGAGATGTACCCCCTCCCAACCCACCACCCACAACACCCCAGTGAGATGTACCCCCTCCTAACCCACCACCCATAACACCCCAGTGAGATGTACCCCCTCCTAACCCACCACCCACAACACCCCAGTGAGATGTAAACCCCACCCAATGCCTACCCATAACACCCCAGTGAGATGTAACCCCCGCCCAATGCCTACCCATAACACCCCAGTGAGATGTTACCCCTGCCCAATGCCTTCCCATAACA
>NC_048585.1:57677389-57684889 GCF_013265735.2 Oncorhynchus mykiss | reverse complement strand
TTCTGTCAGACCTGGACTCTGACCGTTAACCACAGGTTCTGTCAGACCTGGACTCTGACCGTTAACCACAGGTTCTGTCAGACCTGGGTTCTGACCGTTAACCACAGGTTCTGTCAGACCTGGACTCTGACCGTTAACCACAGGTTCTGTCAGACCTGGACTCTGACCGTTAACCACAGGTTCTGTCAGACCTGGGTTCTGACCGTTAACCACAGGTTCTGTCAGACCTGGACTCTGAACGTTAACCACAGGTTCTGTCAGACCTGGGCTCTGACCGTTAACCACAGGTTCTGTCAGACCTGGACTCTGACCGTTAACCACAGGTTCTGTCAGACCTGGACTCTGACCGTTAACCACAGGTTCTGTCAGACCTGGGTTCTGACCGTTAACCACAGGTTCTGTCAGACCTGGACTCTGACCGTTAACCACAGGTTCTGTCAGACCTGGACTCTGACCGTTAACCACAGGTTCTGTCAGACCTGGACTCTGACCGTTAACCACAGGTTCTGTCAGACCTGGACTCTGACCATTAACCACAGGTTCTGTCAGACCTGGGCTCTGACCGTTAACCACAGGTTCTGTCAGACCTGGGCTTTGACCGTTAACCACAGGTTCTGTCAGACCTGGACTCTGACCGTTAACCTAAAAAAAACAAATAATAATAATAATAATAATTTTGCACGCCCAATTTTTCAGTTTTTGATTTGTTAAAAAAGTTTGAAATATCCAATAAATGTCGTTCCACTTCATGATTGTGTCCCACTTGTTGTTGATTCTTCACAAAAAAATGTTTTTTATATCTTTATGTTTGAAGCCTGAAATGTGGCAAAAGGTCGCAAAGTTCAAGGGGGCCGAATACTTTCGCAAGGCACTGTACTTTACAGCAACATTTTATAGTGATACATAGTACAGTAAGCATAAACTGCACACATTTCCATTGCTGTGGAAGGAACATGCAACATATGTACATTTTATGTCACTCTTCCTTACCAAAACAAATTCATCTGCGTGATCTGGGATATAGCGTATAATGGAGTTGTAATCAAGTGAACCCTCTCACAAATTTGTATACGTGGATGAGGCTGGCTTCAACCTGACCAAATGCAGAAGGCGGGGTCGGAATGTCATCGGTCACAGAGCTACTGTGGATTTGTCAGGCCAATTGGGAGGAAATATCACCATGTATTTCGGAGCATGGTGTCCTAACCCATATCCCTCTTATAGGACCATACAACACCCAGCATCTACTCAACTTTTTAGAGACTCTCTACAGGGCTCTCATCCCTGATGATGAGAGGGGTCTGTTTAGAGAGGATTTGCCAAAGTATGTGGTCAATTGTGATAATGTGAGTTTCCATAATGTGAGATCAAACATCACAAGGCAATGGTTTGTGACCCACCCGAGGATGCTCATAGAATTCCTCCCACCTCATTCACCATTCACCTGTTGCATCTCTAGGGGCGCTATTTCATTTTTGGATAAAAAACGTTCCCGTTTTAAGCGCGATATTTTGTCACGAAAAGATGCTCGACTATGCATAGTCGAGCATTTTTGGAAAGAAAACACTCTGAACACTCACAGTTTTGGAAAGAAAACACTCTGAAGTTTCAGAATCTGCAAAGATTTTGTCTGTAAGTGCCCCAGAACTCATTCTACAGGCGAAACCAAGATGAAACGTCAAACAGGAAATGAGCAGAATTTCTGAAGCTCTGTTTTCTAATGTCTCCTTATATGGCTGTGAATGTGACAGGAATAAGCTTAGATCTTCTGCCGTTTCCCCAAGATGTCGGCAGCATTGTGACGTATTTGTAGGCATATCATTGGAAGATTGACCATAAGTGACTACATTTTCCAAGTGTCCGCCTGGTGTCCTGCTTCGAAACTGGTGCGCAAAGCCAGGTGCAAGTATTTTTCCATTTGATTGAGAGGAGAAACCATGCTTCCACGAACGATATATCATCGAAGAGATATGTGAAAAACACCTTGAGGATTGATTCTAAACAACGTTTGCCATGTTTTCAGTCGATATTATGGAGTTAATTTGGAAAAAAGTTCGCGTTTTGAGGACTGAATTTTCGTTTTTTTTTTGGTAGCCAAATGTGATGTACAAAACGGAGCTATTTCTAATACACAAAGAATCTTTTTGGAAAAACTGAGCATTTGCTATCTAACTGAGAGTCTCCTCATTGAAAACATCCGAAGTTCTTCAAAGGTAAATTATTTTATTTGAAGGCTTTTATGTTTTTGTTGAAATGTTGCGTGCTGGATGCTAACGCTAATGCTAACGATAAATGCTACGCTAGCTAGCTACTTTTACACAAATGATTGTTTTCCTATGGTTGAGAAGCATATTTTGAAAATCTGAGATGACAGTGTTGTTTACAAAAGGCTAAGCTTGAGAGATGGCATATTTATTTCATTTCATTTGCGATTTTCATGAATAGTTAACGTTGCGTTATGGTAATGAGCTTGAGTCTGTATTCACGATCCCGGATCCGGGATGGGGAGATCAGAAAGGTTAACCCAATTGAGGAGTTCTTTTCAGCATGGAGGTGGAAGGTGTACGATCGTCAGCCACACACAGATGACCCTGCTGGCTGCAATGGATGCAGCATGTGAGGACATCACAGTAGACGCCTGCAGAGGATGGATAAGGCATTCCAAAAGATTCTTTCCACGTTACATTGGAAGGGAAAATATCCGGTGTGATGTGGATGAGAATATGTGGGCCGACAGACAGGAACGTCTGGACGTGTAGAGACAGCACAACAGTGCTGCGGGCAAAGTTGTGCCTTAGGGGTGGTTTCCTGTGTTTCTTTCTAATTTAGTTTTTTTTCCTTTGTGCCCCTTGGGTTGTCCAGTCTCTTTCAATCAATAACCCACATACAGTAATATGTAAATAGTACTGTTGAAATTGATATATGCCATAGAAGTGCAGCCTTGTGCATTTTCAATACAGTAACTGTCATCCAAACTGTAGCCTAAGTTTACATCAGGTAATACTGTCAAAGTACACAGTTACATTGACAACATGCCTAAACATTTTGACGACCTTGTTCGTGAACAATGACTCAATGACTTATCATTCTGATGACACTGACATGATCATTGGCATGAATATTTACTTTTGAGAGATATTTACTTTTAAGGATTTTTAGTGACTGAATAGCTTTAGAAACATATCTATTGTATATTGCAGTTTGTACAAATTGTTCTGAGAAATGCACTTATTATTTTGCACATGTTAGGGATGATGTGAAAAATGCACTTATTATTTTGCACACGTTAGGGATGATGTGAAAAATGCACTTATTATTTTGCACATGTTAGGGATGATGTGAAAAATGCACTTATTATTTTGCACATGTTAGGGATGATGTGAAAAATGCACTTATTATTTTGCACATGTTAGGGATGATGTGAAAAATGCACTTATTATTTTGCACAGGTTAGGGATGATGTGAAAAATGCACTTATTATTTTGCACATGTTAGGGATGATGTGAAAAATGCACTTATTATTTTGCACATGTTAGGGATGATGTGAAAAATGCACTTATTATTTTGCACATGTTAGGGATGATGTGAAAAATGCACTTATTATTTTGCACATGTTAGGGATGATGTGAAAAATGCACTTATTATTTTGCACATGTTAGGGATGATGTGAAAAATGCACCAAAGCGACTGAGAAAAACTGTAATGGTAATCCCATGTCCACTATTACTATTATTATTGCTGTTGGTCCCACCATTTATTTATATATGAATATATATATATATATATATATTGTATATAAATATATATTTTTATTTATTTTTTATTCTTCGATATGTATACTTTGACAATGTAAGTAATATTGAACTTGCCATGTCAATAAAGTCAATTGAATTGAATTGAATTGAGAGAGAGAGAGAGAGAGAGAGAGAGAGAGAGAGAGAGAGAGACACACACATAGAGAGAGACAGAGAGAGAGACACACACAGAGAGAGAGAGAGAGAGAGAGAGACAGAGAGAGAGAGAGAGAGAGACAGAGAGAGAGAGAGAGAGAGAGAGAAAGAGAGAGAGAGAGAGAGAGAGAGAAAGAGAGAGAGAGAGAGAGAGAGAGAGAGAGAAAGAGAGAGAGAGAGAGAGAGAGAGAGAGAGAGAAAGAGAGAGAGAGAGAGAGAGAGAGAGATGAAGGCAATCAATACATTCTAAGGAGAACATTCACAAAAATAACTGTTTCTCCGATCCCTTTCTGTCATCCTCGTAGCATTTCTCCCTCTGTGTTGCCTGTTTTCGTTAGGAACACTGGATGGAATGAAGGGGTAGAGCCAGATGTATGATTTTTCTACGAAGCCCTTTGGCCATTCTGCTGGAGAATATTCCTTACGGACAGAAAAGTCCAATTCAATCAATAAGAGTTTAGAGACCATTTATTCCCTCTCAAATAAAGGGAGCTTCCATATGAAGGACTGCATGTACGATTGGGACATTTCTACCTCCAATACCACGGGGGAAACGATTATACGCACACGCACACACACGCGCACACACAGACACACGCACACACACACACACACACACACACACACACACACACACACACACACACACACACACACACACACACACACACACACACACACACACACACACACACACACACACACACACGATCTGACTCAGTTTGCCATCTCTCTCTCGTTACCACCATCCACCCCCTCACACACACCACCCAGTGACATTGGCGTGAATGCTCCCAGGGCTCTCAGAACTCATCTGACAGCAAGACTGAAGCGTTCAGCACTGGCCAGAATTGTGAATGCGACTATAACGCCCTGTGAGCCCTGTGAGCACTGTGAGCCCTATCAGCCCTATCAGCCCTGTCAGCCCTGTGAACCCTATCCCTGTGAGCTCTGTGAGCCCTGTGAGCACTGTGAGCACTGTGAGCCCTGTAAGCACTGTGAGCCCTATCAGCCCTATCAGCCCTGTGAGCCCTATCCCTGTGAGCACTGTGAGCCCTGTGAGCACTGTGAGCCCTATCAGCCCTATCAGCCCTGTGAGCTCTATCCCTGTGAGCACTGTGAGCCCTGTGAGCACTGTGAGCCCTATCAGCCCTGTGAGCCCTATCCCTGTGAGCACTGTGAGCCCTGTGAGCCATGTGAGCCCTGTCAGCCCTATCAGCCCTGTGAGCCCTGTGAGCACTGTGAGCCCTGTCAGCCCTATCAGCCCTGTGAGCCCTATCACTGTGAGCACTGTGAGCCCTGTGAGCCCTGTCAGCCCTATCAGCCCTGTGAGCCCTGTGAGCCCTGTGAGCACTGTCAGCCCTATCAGCCCTGTGAAAACTGTGAACCCTGTGAGCACTGTGAGGCCTGTGAGCCCTGTGTGTCTGTGTACTCTACATATCAGCGTGTGTAATGGTAATGTGTGTGTGTGAGGATATTGTGCTACCTCTCTTCCAGCACGCAAGGTCAGTTGGGGCAAGCTGATGTTGGCACCGGCCGAAGGCAACCATGAGTGTGTCAACTTCTCACCCCAGCAGGGATACACAGTGCCCCTCTTGTGTGTTTGTGTGTGTGTGTGTACGTGTGTTTGTGTGTAAAGGGAAAGGGAAAGGGCGATACCTAGTCAGTTGTACAACTGAATGCTGTCATGACGTGGCCCTTTCTGGGTGTAGATCGTGGCTTCCCTCTCTCTCACTCTCTCCTACACCCAGGTTCTGTTATCTCAGGTTGTACATTCCTGGCAGAGTCTCTCTCCCCCTGGAGAGAGAGAGAGAGAGAGAGAGAGAGAGAGACAGAGAGAGAGAGACCACAGAGTGAACAAAGGATTTCACGTGGCCGAACTCCCAAATCCCCAAAACTGGAAAATTAAACAATATGTCCACTTCTGAGAATGTGGGAAAGGTCGGTGGACACTTAAGGGACAGTTATGTTGGGTGTGTTTCATTTGGTGACCTCACGAAGGACAGGAAACACACATGACTATATCTCTGAATGGATACATTTCTCAATTATGGTGTTTGCATCTAATTATTGTATAAAATGAATGAGTAAAGATACAACTTTTTGTGAAATGATGTACCGTGATGTTAAACCTTAAATATGAGAGAATTGTACTCCCTTTAAAGTATAACTAAGTCATTGGCCCGCCCCTGTGAGCACAAACATGATCAGGCGTCATGGAACCGCCTCTTCTACTGTTACGAATAAAAGCCCCTCCTAAGAAAATAATCTTCGGACTATTACAACCAATACTATCAGGGGCTGCCGATAGAGCTACCACCACGAGTAACCAGAGACGCTCTAAAGAGACTGACTCTACTGCAGACGGACCGACGATTCCACCAGAGAAGACAACAACAACTTATGGCCGTAAATATGTATCGATTGCAATTATTCCCGAATGAGTGAGCGTTCGTGTGCAAAGGATTAGCATTTCAATGAATATAGTTATAAACTGCGTAGGGATCCCTTTTGTCTTTTCCACTTCTTTCCCAGTCCACATCCATTTCCCTTTGTCCACACCCCCTTCTCAGTCCACACCCCCTTCTCAGTCCACACCCCTTCTCAGTCCACACCCACTTTCCTTTGTCCATAACCCCTTCTCAGTCCACACCCTCTTCTCAGTCCTCACCCCCTTCCCAGTCCACACCCCCTTCTCAGTCCACACCCCTTTCTCAGTCCACACCCCCTTCCCAGTCCACGCCCCCTTCTCAGACCACACCCCCTTCCCAGTCCACACCCCCTTCTCAGTCCACACCCCCTTCTCAGTCCACACCCACTTCCCTTTGTCCACACCCCCTTCCCAGTCCACACCCCCTTCTCAGTCCACACCCCCTTCTCAGTCCACACCCCCTTCTCAGTCCACACCCCCTTCCCAGTCCACACCCCGTTCTCAGTCCACACCCCCTTCTCAGTCCACACCCCCTTCTCAGTCCACACCCCCTTCCCAGTCCACACAACCTTCTCAGTCCACACCCCCTTCTCAGACCACACCCCCTTCCCAGTCCACACCTCCTTCCCAGTCCACACCCACTTCCCTTTGTCCACCAAGCCGTCATATCGGTTTAGCCCACTAGGGAATCTTCCCTATTCTTGTTAGTAACATATCACTGTTTGTTTATGCATTTCTGGGATTATTTAGTTAGTTAGTAAATACATTTTTGTGTGTGAGTGTGAGTGTGTGCGTGTGTGTGTGTGTGTGTGTGTGTGTGTGTGTGTGTGTGTGTGTGTGTGTGTGTGTGTGTGTGTGTGTGTGTGTGTGTGTGTGTGTTTAGAGATGCAGAGGGAAAGTATTTGAACCTCAGACATTACGTAACTTAAGAGTTCCCCATAAGAAGAAATATCAGCAGTGCGTTTTGCAGAGCTTGTAGTGAAGCTGTGCCGCTAAGCTCTTGATATATTAAAATGGTAAAGTTTGAATTAACTCTGATCAAATTTGCATTTCAATTTGCACCTCGCTAAATGTGTGGCACACGGTGACTCAGAGTGAACGCCTTGAGGAAATCTCCTT
>NC_048585.1:57659889-57672389 GCF_013265735.2 Oncorhynchus mykiss | reverse complement strand
CATTGACTCTGTACCAGTACCTCCTGTATGTAGCCTCCACATTGACTCTGTACTGGTACCCCCTGTATATAGCCTCCACATTGACTCTGTACCAGTACCCCCTGTATATAGTCTCCACATTGACTCAGTACCGGTACCCCCTGTATATAGTCTCCACATTGACTCTGTACCAGTACCTCCTGTATATAGCCTCCACATTGACTCTGTACCGGTACCCCCTGTATATAGTCTCCACATTGACTCTGTAACAGTACCCCCTGTATATAGTCTCCACATTGACTCAGTACCGGTACCCCCTGTATATAGTCTCCACATTGACTCTGTACCAGTACCCCCTGTATATAGTCTCCACATTGACTCAGTACCGGTACCCCCTGTATATAGCCTCCACATTGACTCTGTACCAGTACCCCCTGTATATAGTCTCCACATTGACTCAGTACCGGTACCCCCTGTATATAGTCTCCACATTGACTCTGTACCAGTACCCCCTGTATATAGTCTCCACATTGACTCTGTACCAGTACCCCCTGTATATAATCTCCACATTGACTCTGTACCAGTACCCCCTGTATATAGCCTCCACATTGACACATTGACTCTGTACCAGTACCTCCTGTATGTAGCCTCCACATTGACTCTGTACCAGTACCCCCTGTATATAGTCTCCACATTGACTCTGTACCAGTACCCCCTGTATATAGTCTGACACATTGACACATTGACTCTGTACCGGTACCCCCTGTATATAGTCTCCACATTGACACATTGACTCTGTACCCGTACCTCCTGTATGTAGCCTCCACATTGACTCTGTACCAGTACCTCCTGTATGTAGCCTCCACATTGACTCTGTACCAGTACCTCCTGTATATAGCCTCCACATTGACTCTGTACCGGTACCCCATGTATATAGCCTCCACATTGACTCTGTACCGGTACCTCCTGTATATAGCCTCCACATTGACTCTGTACCAGTACCCCCTGTATATAGCCTCCACATTGACTCTGTACCAGTACCCCCTGTATATAGCCTCCACATTGACTCTTTACCAGTACCCCCTGTATATAGCCTCCACATTGACTCTGTACCGGTACCCCATGTATATAGTCTCCACATTGACTCTGTACCGGTACCCCCTGTATATAGCCTCCACATTGACTCTGTACCAGTACCCCCTGTATATAGCCTCCACATTGACTCTGTACCGGTACCTCCTGTATATAGCCTCCACATTGACTCTGTACCAGTACCCCCTGTATATAGCCTCCACATTGACTCTGTACCGGTACCCCCTGTATATAGCCTCCACATTGCCTCTGTATCGGTACCCCCTGTATATAGCCTCCACATTGACTCTGTACCGGTACCCCCTGTATATAGCCTCCACATTGACTCTGTACCGGTACCCCCTGTATATAGTCTCCACATTGACTCTGTACCGGTACCCCCTGTATATAGCCTCCACATTGACTCTGTATCGGTACCCCCTGTATATAGCCTCCACATTGACTCTGTACCGGTACCCCCTGTATATAGCCTCCACATTGACTCTGTACCGGTACCCCCTGTATATAGCCCCGCTATTGTTATTTACTGCTGCTCTTTAATTATTTGTTATTCTTATCTCTTACTTTTTAAAGTATTTTCTTAAAACTGCTTGTTGGTTAAGGGCTTGTAAGGAATAATTCCACTGTAAGGTTACACCTGTTCTATTCGGCACACGTGACAAATACGATTAGATTTGATTTGATTTGACAGGGGATGGGTGCTAAAAGTATGCTAATTTGAAAAGGCCAATTTCATTTCAACAATCTTCATTTTAAATTTACTTTAGGCCACTAACAACAAGAGGGCTTTGTGCTGGAGCCCATTTCTTCCTATTCAAGAAATAAGAGGTAGGACTACCTGTTTGATCGACTAAATAATAGTCGACTATCCATAGACTTTGTCAGCCAATTCATTCAGTCACCGTGCACCTCTTCAATAGCTCAGTGTCAGTGAAGAGCTTAGTGTGTTAAGTTACACCCCTCAATTCAAGCCCTGGTTTTATGTGAGGGTGTGGTGGGTTTTGTTAAAGAAAATGTCTAAAAAACATCGGACTACCCTTTGTCTGCGTGAGATTTTTTTAAACAATTAACGGTCCTGATTATGTAAAGTGACTTTATAACAACGCTAGAAACAAGCTGTTGAAAGACATGACAGCAAATGGGATATGTTTGGTTTTGTCTCTCTGACATTCAGAGGCTGCGCTACAACCTTCTGAGACACATTATTATTTTTTATTTTTTTTTACTTTGCTTGGGAAGTAATGTGTGATTCTGTCACTATCAATTGAGATTCAACATTTCAACAGGCTATACAACAACATACTAACTCTAAATTAGCCAGATATACTTTTTTATTATTATTATTATTATTATTATTATTATTATTTCAATGTTATGGCCTGCTGCTAAATAAATCAATTGTGATGCATTTGTGACACAGTACAGGTTGGCAGGAGCGCTGGCACATCAACAACACATCAACAACAACACATCAACAACAACACATCAACAACAACACATCAACAACAACACATCAACAACTACACATCAACAACAACACATCAACAACAACACATCAACAACAACACATCAACAACAACACATCAACAACAACACATCAACAACTACACATCAACAACAACACATCAACAACAACACATCAACAACAACACATCAACAACAACACATCAACAACACATCAACATCAACAACAACACATCAACAACAACACATCAACAACACATCAACAACAACACATCAACAACAACACATCAACAACAACACATCAACAACAACACATCAACAACAGCACTTCAACAACGTGCCTTTAGATTTTGCATTTAGACTGTATGAAATGAAATGTATGTACACTACAAATATATACATTTTTAAAACTTAGAATTAAATAAGTAGCTTCCTTTTCAGCATAGCTATTTTCTATGTTTTGTGTCTATGGTTGAAACCACCACGTTCCAACCAATTTCACAACCACACAATATTACTGATGTACAAAACAATATCATTTTAAATTCTAGACCGTACCATTCTAAATGCAGACCTTCACACTTCCCACAATGCACTGAAGTCCCTGGCGCTGCATATGTAATTTATTACGTTTATTTTGTCAGGGACAACGTACAACCAAACATACGTCTCCGAATATGAGAAGTGATGCATTGCACCAGATTTAGCTGACAGCTAATTTACATCTGCCGTCCAGGTTCACACTCTGAACCTCGTCATTACACATTACTCTGTATGAGTAATGACAAAGTGCCAGGGACGGTCTCGTACAATGTTTTATTCAGTTGGGCTCAGATTAATGCATGATCCTGTTATATAGCTAGATTTAGATCATGTGTTGTCAGGGAGAACATTGGAATGTAACTTCACTAATGAATAACAGTTGCTCTTTCACTCTATCTATCTCTGTCTCCATCCTTTTCTTCCCACAACTTCCCTCGTTCTCTACCTTTCTGTCTGTGTCCCAAGTTCTCTCTTTTCCCGGGCCACTCTATAACCCTCTCTCTACAGCACCTCATATTAGTTAAAAGACCGTGTCTGACAATGTCCTTCTGCTATCACTCTCTCTCTCTCTCTCTCTCTCTCTCACTCTCCATGTCTCAATTCAATTCAAAGGGCTTTATTGGCATGGGAAACATGTGTTAACATTGCCAAAGCAAGTGAGGTAGATAATATACAAAAGTGATATTCTCTCTCTCTCTCTCTCTCTCTCTCTCTCTCTCTCTCTCTCTCTCTCTCACTCTCTCTCTCTCTCTCTCTCTCTCTCTCAGTGTGTCTGCCTTTCTGTCTCTCCATCTCTCTTTCTCCCTCTCTCTCTCTGTGTCTCTCCCTCTCTCTCTCTCTCTCTCTCTCTCTCTCTCGGTGTGTCTGCCTTTCTGTCTCTCCATCTCTCTTTCTCCCTCTCTCTCTCTGTGTCTCTCGCTCTCTCTCTCTCTCACTCTCTCTCTCTCTTTCTCTCTCTCTCTCTCTCACTCTCTCTCTCTCTCTCTCTCTCTCTCTCTCGGTGTGTCTGCCTTTCTGTCTCTCCATCTCTCTTTCTCTCTCTCTCTCTCTCTGTGTCTCTCTCTCACTCTCTCTCTCTCTCTCTCTCTCTCTCTCGGTGTGTCTGCCTTTCTGTCTCTCCATCTCTCTTTCTCTCTCTCTCTCTCTGTGTCTCTCTCTCACTCTCTCTCACTCTCTCTCTCCCTCTCTCTCTCGGTGTGTCTGCCTTTCTGTCTCTCCATCTCTCTCTCTCTCTCTCTCTTTCTCTCTCTCTCTCTCTCTCTCTGTGTCTCTCGCTCTCTCTCTCTCTCACTCTCTCTCTCTCTCTTTCTCTCTCTCTCTCTCTCTGTGTGTGTCCCTCTCTCTCTCTCTCTCTCTCTCTCTCTCTCTCTCTCTCTCTCTCTCTCTCTCTCTCTCTCTCTCTCTCTCTCAATTCAATTCAATTTAAGGGGCTTTATTGGCATGGGAAACGTGTTTATATTGCCAAAGTAAGTGAAATAGATAATGAACTAAAGGGAAATAAACATTTCACATGTCATATTACTGGGAATCGCTTCCTTTTAAGTGGAATTCTGCAGAATTCTGCATGCTGAGTCTCATTTTGGTGTTTGTCCCATTTAGTGAATTCTTGGTTGGTGAGCGGACCCCAGACCTCACAACCATAAAGTGCAATGGGTTCTATTACTGATTAAAATGTGTTGAGCCAGATCCTAGTTGGTATGTTGAATGTTATGTTCCTTTTGATGGCATAGAAGGCCTTTCTTGCCTTGTCTCTCAGATCGTTTACAGCTTTCGTTTACAGTTAACTGTGGCGCTGATGTTTAGCCCAAGGTACGTATGTTTTTTTTGTGTGCTCTAGGGTGTCTAGATGGAATTTGTATTTGTTGTCTTGGCAACTGGACTTTTTTTGGAACTCCATTATTTTTGTCTGACTGTCAGGGCCCAGGTCTGACAGAATCTGTGCAGAATATTTAGGTGCTGCTGTGGGCCCTTCTTCATTGGGGACAGAAGCACCAGATCATCAGCAAACAGTAAACACTTGGACTTCAAATTCTAGTAGGGTGAGGCCGGGTGCTGCAGACTGTGCCTTCGCCAATTCATTGATATGTATGTTGAAGAGGGTGTGGCTTAAGCTGCATCCCTGTCTCACCCCAAAGCCCTGTGGAAACAAATGTGCATGTTTTTGCCAATTTAAAACCCACACTTGTTTGTGTAGATGGATTTTAAAATGCCGAATGTCCCCCAACACCGCTTTACAGAGGTGTGGACTCGAGTCAAATGACTTGGACTCGAGTCAGACTCGAGTCACATATATGATGACTTGCAATTCGACTTTGACTTTAACACCAATGACTTTTGACTTAACTTGGACTAGAGCCTTTTGACTCGAACTGACTTGACACCCTCCGCCCAAATATGAAAAATGATGCTAATAAAAATAGTGTACAGTGCATCAACTCTTCATTTAACAGATTACAGTTTGAATCGGACAGCAGCCATTCAAATTGTGCCAGCTGAGAAAAAGTTGTGCGTGGCAGTGCAGAGGAAGGTAGGTGGGTGTATTCAGACAGAACCTTTGGAAAGATGATACCCAAAATTATTATTTTCGGACATAAAGACTACGCTG
This sequence comes from Oncorhynchus mykiss, assembly GCF_013265735.2. Taxonomy (NCBI): domain Eukaryota; kingdom Metazoa; phylum Chordata; class Actinopteri; order Salmoniformes; family Salmonidae; genus Oncorhynchus; species Oncorhynchus mykiss. Next base: position 57,666,706 of record NC_048585.1, on the reverse strand, counting down.
TAGTCAACAAAAAATGGATTGCAACTTGCAAAACTTTCGGGAAGAAAATTACAGACGGAGGTGCAACTACAACTGGACACCTGTAGGCTGACCTCGGTCGCTGACCTCGGTCGTCAGGTGAACAGTGTTTCCTCTGACACATTGGTGCGGCTGGCTTCCGGGTTAAGTGGGCGGGTGTTAAGAAACGCAGTTTGGCGGGTCATGTTTAAGAGGACGCATGACTTGAACTTCGCCTACCGAGCACGTTGGGGAGTTTCAGCAATGAGACAAGATTGAATTTGGGGAGAAAAAAGGTTAAGTAAAAAGCCAATTGCAATGTGTGGTCAACCCCACAGGCCATTTTGGGTTGGAGGGGTTGTATTTTGTCCTGTAGTTCTTTCAAAGGAATTGGAGAATCCAGTGGGTTCTGTTAGTCTTTAATAGTTTATTCTGAGATTTGTATTTGATCAATGTTTTTTTTATTTGTTCTTTGTTATTGGGCCAAAAAGCTCCTTCTTTATTCCGTAGTGTATTTCTGTATTGTTTTACAGATTCACCATAGTGAAGGTGTAGGCTCAGGTTTTCTTGGTCTCTGTGTTTTTGGTAGGTGTTACGGTTTTCTTCCGGTGAAAGAGAGGCGGACCAAAATGCAGCGTGGTTATTTTGCGTCATGGTTCTTTAATAAAGAAACTACACGTGAACAAACTAACAAAACAAAACAAAACGCAGTGTGGTTATTTAGATTAATCTTTAATAATGACGATATAATACAAAACAATAAACGTAACGTGAACAACCTAACCAGCCCTATCTGGTGCAAACTAACACAGAGACAGGAACAATCACCCACAAAACACTCAAAGAAAATGGCTGCCTAAATATGGTTCCTAATCAGAGACAACGATAAACACCTGCCTCTGATTGAGAACCACTTCATGCAACCACAGATTTTTCTAGACAACCCCACTAAACCACAATCCCATTACCTACAAAAACCCCAAAACAAAACACACCACATAATAAACCCATGTCACACCCTGGCCAGACCAAAATAATAAAGAAAACACAAAATACTAAGACCAGGGCGTGACAGAAGGGCAGTTTTCTCAATTTCTTTCTTAGTTTTTGCATTCTTTATCAAACAATTTGTTGTTGTAATAGGTTGCCTGCTTAACATTTTTAGATTTGATAGGAAAGCAGAGGTCAAATATACTGTTGAGGTTTTCTACTGCCAAGTTTACACCTTCACTATTACAGTGAAACATCTTGTTCAGGAAGTGTTTCGAAGGGATTGAATTTGTTGTTGACTAACTGTTTTTTGGTAGGTTTCCACATTACTTTCCTTCCATCTATAGCATTTCTTAATATTATGCAGTTCCTTTGGCTTTGATGCCTCATGATTGACTATTGCTCTGTTCAAATAGACTGTGATTTTGCTGTGATCCGATAGAAGTGTCAGTGGACTGACTGTGAACGCTCTGAGAGACTCTGCGATGAGGTCAGTGATAAAGTAGTCTACAATTCTACTGCCAAGAGATGAGCTGTAGGTGTACCTACCGTAAGAGTCCCGTTGAACCCTACCATTGACTATGTATAGACCTAGTGTGTGACAGAGCTGCTGGAGTTGGAACACATTTATGTTGGTTATGTTGTCATAGTTGTGCCTTGGGGGGCATATGGGGGAGGGAATGCTGTCACCTCCAGGTAGATGTTTGACCTCCTGTGTGCTGAGGGTGTCAGTTTCTTGTTCAGTTCTGACATTTAGGTCGCCACAGACATGTCCCTGGGCCTGGAAATGATTGATTTCCCCCTCCAGGTTGGAGAAGCTGTCTTCATTAAAGTACGGGGATTCTAGTGGGGGGGGGGGGGGGGGGGGCGGAGAACACAGGAGAACATTTTTCTCTGTTGAGATCATTTCCTTATTAATTTCTAGACAGATATCAAATGATCCTGTTTTGAATAATTTAATAGAGTGGGTTAGGTCTGTTCTAAACCAAATTAGCATACTGAGTCTCTTCCCTGTTTCACACCTGGTGGTTTGGTGGATGGGACTACCAGCTCTATGTAGCCTGGAGGGCAACCAGTAGGTCCGTCTCCTCTATACCAGGTTTCTTTTAGGATGACAATGTCGGTATTTCTGATTTCTTTGGTGAAGTCCGGGTTCCTGCTCTTTAGACCAATGGCAGATGACCTCAGACCTTGTGTATTCCAGTGTTCCATAGTGACCAGTGTTGTAACGTTCTGAGTGTAGTGGGTGAGAAGTCAGACGCAGGAAGCAGAGAGTTCAGGGGAGTGCTATTTTAATGCACCACAACGGCGAACATAAGCCAACCCCACGAAAACACAGGGCGTAATACAAAACAAACGCCCCAAACAGGGGGACTTAAACTGTCCAGAAAAGACCCACGAAATGGGAAAGCACGTAACTCACAGACGTGCACACAAGTTTACACAACACAGAAGGTCACAATAATTAATCCCGCACAAGGAACCAGGCGGGCCGGCTGACTAAATAAAGCCTCACCAATTATACATAATTCAAAACAGGTGCACTCAATGAACACATAAGGGAGGGGGAGGAAATAATCAGTGGCAGCTAGTAGGCCGGCGACGACGACCGCCGAGCGCCACCCGAACGGGAAGGGGAGCCACCTTCGGTCGGAGTCATGACAGTACCCCCCCTTTGACGCGCGGCTCCCGCAGCGCGCCGACACCGGCCTCGAGGTCGACCCGGAGGACGAGGCGCAGGGCGCTCCGGATGGAGGCGATGGAAATCCCTCAACATTGACGGATCCAAAATGTCCCCCACCGGTACCCAGCACCTCTCCTCCGGACCGTACCCCTCCCAGTCCACGAGGTACTGCAGGCCCCTCACCCGGCGTCTCGAGTCCAGAATGGCCCGTATCGTATACGCCGGGGACCCCTCGATGTCCAGAGGGGGAGGAGGGACCTCCGGCACCTCACCGTCCTGTAGGGGACCAGCTACCACCGGCCTGAGGAGAGACACATGAAATGAGGGGTTAATACGATAATAGGAAGGGAGTTGTAATCGATAACACACCTCGTTTATTCTCCTCAGGACTTTGAAAGGCCCTACACACTGCGGCCCAAGCTTCTGGCAGGGCAAGCGGAGGGGCAGGTTTCGGGTCGAGAGCCAGACCCTGTCCCCCGGTACAAACACGGGGGCCTCACTGCGGTGGCGGTCAGCACTCCTTTTCTGCCGTCCACTAGCTTGTTGAAGGGATTCCCGGACGGCCCTCCAGGTCTCTTTGGAGCGCTGCACCCATTCCTCCACCGCAGGAGCCTCGGTCTGGCTCGGATGCCACGGTGCCAGGACCGGCTGGTACCCCAACACACACTGAAAAGGGGACACATTAGTAGAGGAGTGGCGTAGTGAGTTCTGGGCCATTTCGGCCCAGGGGATGTACCTCGCCCACTCCCCTGGCCGGTCCTGGCAGTACGACCGCAGAAACCTACCCACCTCCTGGTTTACTCTCTCCACCTGCCCATTACTTTCGGGGTGATAACCGGAGGTCAGGCTGACCGAGACCCCCAGACGCTCCATGAACGCCCTCCATACTCGGGACGTGAACTGGGGGCCCCGATCAGAAACGATGTCCTCCGGCACCCCGTAGTGCCGGAAGACGTGGGTGAATAATGCCTCCGCAGTCTGTAGGGCTGTAGGGATACCGGGCAACGGGAGGAGACGGCAGGACTTAGAGAACCGATCCACAATCACCAGAACCGTGGTGTTCCCCTGAGACGGGGGAAGATCGGTCAGGAAGTCTACGGATAGATGTGACCATGGCCGTTGTGGAACGGGGAGGGGTTGTAACTTCCCTCTAGGAAGGTGCCTAGGAGCCTTACTCTGGGCGCATACTGAACAGGAGGAGACATAAACCTTAACGTCCCTAGCCAAGGTAGGCCACCAATACCTCCCCCGAAGGCTCCCTATTGTCCTCCTCACCCCAGGGTGACCCGAGGAGGGTAGGACGTGAGCCCACCGAATCAGTTGGTCCCGAACACCAAGCGGCACGTACTTCTGCCCCGCCGGACACTGAGGAGGCGCGGGTTCAGCCCGTAACGCCCGCTCGATGTCCGAGTCCACCTCCCATACCACTGGTGCTATCAGCTTTGAGGCGGGAAGGATGGGAGTAGGTTCGGTGGACCTATCCTCTGTGTCGTAAAGGCGGGACAGTGCATCCGCTTTCACGTTCTGGGAGCCGGTCTATACGATAAAGTGAACCGGAATCGGGTAAAAAATATGGCCCAACTTGCCTAACGCGGGTTCAGTCTCCTAGCTGCCCGAATATACTCCAGATTTTGGTGGTCGGTCCAGATGAGAAAGGGGTGCTTAGCCCCCTCAAGCCAGTGTCTCCACACCTTCAGAGCCCTGACCACCGCTAACAACTCCCAGTCACCCACATCATAGTTACGCTCCGCTGGGCTGAGCTTCCTCGAGAAGAAAGCGCAGGGGCGGAGTTTTGGTGGCGTACCCGAGCGCTGTGATAGCACGGCACCCACCCCAGCCTCGGACGCATCCACCTCCACTATGAATGCTAGAGAGGGGTCCGGATGGACCAACACGGGTGCATCCGTGAACAGCGCCTTCAACTTGTTGAAAGCTCCGTCCGCCTCTGCTGACCACCGCAACCGCACCGGACCCCCCTTCAGCAGTGAGGTAATTGGAGCCGCTACCTGGCCAAAACCCCGGATAAACCTCCGGTAGTAGTTGGCAAAACCCAAAAACCGCTGCACCTCTTTTACCGTGGTCGGAGTCGGCCAATTACGCACGGCCTTACTGCGGTCACCCTCCATCTCCACCCCCGAGGTGGAAATGCGATAACCCAGAAAGGAGACGGCTCGTTTGGAGAACACACACTTCTCAGCCTTGACGTATAGGTCATGCTCCAGCAGTCTACCAAGCACCCTGCGTACCAGAGACACATGCGCGGCGTGAGTGACTGAGTAGATCAGAATATCATCGATATAAACAACTACTCCCTGCCTGTGCAGGTCCCTGAGAATATCGTCTACAAAGGATTGAAAAACGGCTGGAGCATTCTTTAACCCATACGGCATGACGCAGTACTCATAATGGCCCGATGTGGTACTAAATGCGGTTTTCCACTCGTCTCCCTTCCGAATACACACCAGGCTATACGCGCTCCTGAGATCCAATTTTGTGAAGAACTGCGCTCCCTGAAATGATTCCACTGCCGTAGCAATGAGAGGTAGTGGGTAGCTGAATCCCACCGTGATGGCATTTAGACCTCTATAATCAATACACGGACGCAAACCTCCCTCCTTTTTCCTCACAAAAAAGAAACTCGAGGAGACGGGTGAGATGGAGGACCGAATGTACCCCTGTCCCAGAGACTCCGTGATATATGTCTCCATAGCCAACGTCTCCTCCTGGGATAATGGGTACACGTGACTCTTGGGAAGCGCAGCGTCTACCTGGAGATCTATCGCACAATCCCTTCCCGGTCGATGTGGTGGTAATTTAGTCGCCTTCTTTTTCCTGAAAGCGATTGCCAAATCGGCATACTCGGGGGGAATGCACACCGTGGGACCCTGGTCTGGACTCTCCACCGACGTGGCACCGATGGAAACTCCCAGACACCTTCCAGAACACTCCTCTGACCACCCCTGGAGAACCCCGTCTCCACGAAATTTTAGGATTGTGCCGGGCCAGCCAGGGAATCCCTAGCACCACTGGAAACGCAGGCGCATCAATAATGTAGAGACTGATACGCTCCCTATGATTCCCCTGCGTTACCATGTCCAGTGGAACCGTGGTCTCCCTGACCACCCCTGACCCTAATGGCCGGCTATCTAGGGAGTGCACGGGAATTGGAGAATCTATCGGCACAAGCGGAACACCTAATTTAGTAGCGAGTCCGCGATCCATAAAGTTCCCAGCTGCGCCTGAATCGACTAGCGCCCTATGCTGGGAAGAGGGGAAAAATTTAGACAAACATGTGACCAACAGGGGGTTCTGGGTGAGTTTGGTGCTGACTCACCTGGGGTGATCGAGAAATGTTCCGCCTGCCATCTCGACTCCCAGACGGACCCCCCCAGCACCGATCGGCCGTGTGTCCTCTCCGTCCACAGCTGGTGCAGAGGGAGCCTCCTCCTCCGGTACCCCTCGGCACAGTCCCTCCCAACTCCATCAGAACGGGAGTGGCGGTGCTGGGTGGTGAAACACACAGGACCCTCTCCGAACGCCCGCGGGCAGCCAGCAGATTGTCCAGTCGGATGGACATGTCAATTAGCTCATCCAGGGAAAGAGCGGTGTCCCGACACGCTAGCTCCCTGCGGACGTCCTCCCGGAGACTACACCGGTAGTGGTCGATAAGAGCCCTGTCGTTCCACCCAGATCCTGCTGCCAAGGTCCGGAACTCCAACGCGTAATCCTGGGCGCTCCTCTTCTCCTGCCGGAGATGGAATAGTCGCTCTCCCGCTGCTCGGCCATCTGGAGGGTGGTCAAACACTGCGCGGAAGCGGCGGGAAAACTCTGGGTAGTGCTCCTTCGCTGAGTCTGGGCCATTCCAGACTGCGTTCGCCCACTCCAGAGCACGACCCGTGAGACAGGAGATGAGGACACTCACCCTCTCCGCTCCCGAGGGAGTGGGTCTGACGGTGGCTAGGTACAGTTCCAGCTGGAGTAAGAACCCCTGGCACCCCGCCGCCGCTCCATCATAGACCTTCGGGAGCGTAAGACGGAGGGTGCTGGAGTCGGGAGATGGGGAGTCCTGAGGGGGGGGAGCCGAAGGTGGAGAGAGGAGACCACTTCTCTCCCATCGGTCCATTCTCTCCATCACTTGATCCATAG
>NC_048585.1:57622389-57654889 GCF_013265735.2 Oncorhynchus mykiss | reverse complement strand
CAGTGACTGATGTGGTGTACTTCTCCATGCCATCAGAAGAATCCCGGAACATGTTCCAGTCTGTGGTAGCAAACAGTCCTGTGGTTTAGCATCTGCTTCATCTGACCACTTTTTTATAGACTGAGTCACTGGTGCTTCCTGCCTTAATTTTTGCTTGTAAGCAGGAATCAGGAGGATAGAGTTGTGGTCAGATTTACCAAATGGAGGGCGAGGGATAGTTTTGTACGTGTCTCTGTGTGTGGAGTACAGGTGATCTACAATTTTTTCCCTCTGGTTGCACATTTAACATGTTGATAGAGATTTGGTGGAACTGATTTCAGTTTCCCTGCATTAACGTCTCCGGACACTAGAAGCGCCGCTTCTGGGTGAGTGATTTCCTGTTTGCTTTTCTGTTTCTTATTTCCTCATACAGCTGACTGAGTGCCAGCATCTGTCTGTCGTGGTAATTAAACAACCACGGAAACTATAGCTGAAAACTCTCTAGGCAAGTGGTGTGGCCTACAATTTATCACAAGATACTCTACTTCAGATGAGCAAAATCTAGTGACTTCCCTAGATTTTGTGCACCAGCTGTTGTTTACAAATATGCAGACTGCACCCTCTCGTCTTAGCGGAGTGTGCTGTTCTATCTTGCTGGTGCAACGTATATCCCGCTAGCTGAATATCCATATCATCATTCAGCCACGATTCCGTGGAACATAGGATATTACAGTTTTTGATGTCCCGTTGGTAGGATATTCGTGATTGTACCTCATCTAATTTATTGTCCAATGATTGCACGTAGGCGAGTAGTATTGACGGTAACGGCAGCTTTCCCACTCTCCTTCTCCTTCTCCGGGTCCTGACAAGGCATCCGGCTCTTTGTCCGCTGTTCCTGTGTCGCTTCATCTTGCAAATAAGGTGGATGTCGGCCCTGTTGGGTGTTTGGAGAATGTCTTGTGCGTCCTCCTTGTTGTAGAAAAAAATCTTTGTCTAACTTCACTAGGGTATGGGGCAGCATTCAGAATTTTGGATGAAAAGCATGCCCAAAATAAACGGCCTGCTACTCGGGCCCAGAAGATATGATATGCATATAACTGGATAGAAAACACTCTAAAGTTTCCAAAACTGTTAAAATAGTGTATGTGAGTATAACAGAACTGATTTGACAGGCGAAAACCTGAGAATAATCCATTCAGGAAGTAATTTTTTGTTGTTGGATTTGTAGTTTTCTATTCAATGCCATTACAGTATCCATTGACTTAGGACTCAAATTGCAGTTCATATGCCTTCCACTAGATGTCAACAGTTTTTTGAAATTGTTTCAAGCTTGTACTCTTATAAATGAGGGAGTAAGACCAGTCTGAATGAGTGGACCCTGAAGTGTCACAAAGGTTTTCAAGCGTAATCCCGAGAGAGTGCATTTCTTGTTTACCTTTTATATTGACGACATTATTGTCAGGTTGAAATATTATAGATAATTTAGGCTAATAACAACGTGAGGATTGAATATAAACATCGTTTGACATGTTTCTATGAACCTTACGGATACAATTTTGATTTTTTTTTGTCTGCCTGTGGATTACTGAAGAAAACGTGGGAAAAAAATTTAGGTTTTTGGATAGATAGAGACTTTATCGAACAAAAGGAACATTTATTGAGTAAATTAATGTCTTCTGAGTGCAACCAAATGAAGATCATCAAAGGTAAGAGATTAATTGTATCTCTATTTCTGAGTTTTGTAACGCTTCTGCTTGGCTGGTTACTGTTTGTAATAATTTGTCAACTGGGCTATGTTCTCAAATAATCGTAAGGTATGCTTTCGCCATAAAGCATTTTTTAAATCTGACACCGTGGTTGGATTTACAAGAAGTTCATCTTTAAACCTATGTAAAATATGTTTTGTTTTCTTAATTGTTATAATGAGTATTTCTGTAATTGAATTTGACACTCTGCAATCTCACTGGATATCGGCCAGATGGGACGCTAGCGTCCCACATACCCTAGAGAGGCTAATCCGAGGTGAGTGATCGCTGTCCTGATATCCAGAAGCTCTTTTTTTGCCGTAAGAGATGGCTGCAGAAACATACAAAATAAGTTACAAATAACGCGGAAACCCCCCACATAATAGCACAATTGGTTGGGCGCCCATAAAACTGCTGTCATTTCTTCCTGTGCCATTTTAATGCTAGTCTGTATTGTCTCTCTCTCTCTCTCTCTCTCTCTCTCTCTCTCTCTCTCGCTCTCTCTCTCTATCTCTGATCTATTATTGTAGTCTGGATCCTCTGTCTTTCTTTCTCTCGCTCTCTCGTTCTCTCTGTCTCTCTCCCTGCACAGGTTGCATTGTCATGCAGAAACAAGAAAGGCCTTCCCCAAACTGTTGCCACAAAGTTGGAAGCATAGAATCGTCTAGAATGTCATTGCAAGTTGTAGTGTTAATATTTCCCTTCACTGTAATTAAGGGGCCTAGGCAGAACCATGGAAAACAGCCCCAGATCATTATTCCTCCTCCACCAAACTTTACAGTTGGCACTTTACAGTTAGCACTCCTTCACTCACGCTGCCAAACTTACCCTATTAAAACGGACTATCCTACCGATCCTCGACTTCGGCGATGTCATCTACAAAATAGCTTCCAATACTCTACTCAGCAAACTGGATGCAGTTTATCACAGTGCCATCCGTTTTGTTACTGAAGCACCTTATACCACCCACCACTGCGACCTGTATGCTCTAGTCGGCTGGCCCTCGTGAAATATTCATCGCCAGACCCACTGGCTCCAGGTCATCTACAAGTCCATGCTAGGTAAAGCTCTGCCTTATCTCAGTTTACTGGTCACGATGGCAACACCCACCCATAGCACGCGCTCCAGCAGGTGTATCTCACTGATCATCCCTAAAGTCAACACCTCATTTGGCCGCCTTTCCTTCCAGTTCTCTGCTGCCTGTGACTGGAACGAACTGGAACGAATTGCAAAAATCGCTGAAGTTGGAGACTTTTATCTCCCTCACCAACTTTAAACATCTGCTATTTGAGCAGCTAACCGATCGCTGCAGCTGTACATAGTCCATCGGTAAATAGCCCACCCAATTTACCTACCTCATCCCCATAATGTTTTTATTTATTTACTTTTCTGCTCTTTTGCACACCAGTATCTCTACCTGCACATGACCATCTGATCATTTATCACTCCAGTGTTAATCTGAAAATTTGTAATTATTCGCCTACCTCCTCATGCCTTTTGCACACAATGTATATAGACTCTTTTAAAAAAAAATTCTACTGTGTTATTGACTTGTTTATTGTTTACTGTTTACTCCATGTGTAACTCTGTGTTATTGACTTGTTTATTGTTTATTGTTTACTCCATGTGTAACTCTGTGTTGTCTGTTCACACTGCTATGCTTTATCTTGGCCAGGTCGCAGTTGTAAATGAGAACTTGTTCTCAACTAGCCTACCTGGTTAAATAAAGGTCAAAAATAAATCAATAAATATGCATTGGGGCAGGTAGAATTCACTTGGAATCCACCAAACTCACATTCGTCTGTCAGACTGCCAAATGGTGGTGAGATTTACACCACTCCAGCCAACGCTTGGCATTGTGCATGGTGATCTTAGGTTTGTGTGCGGCTGCTCGGCCATTGAAACCCATTTCATGAGCCTCCCGACGAACAATTATTGTGCTGATGTTGCTTCCAGAGGCAGTTTGGAACTCGTAGTGAATGTTGCTTCCAGAGGCAGTTTGGAACTCGTAGTGAGTGTTGCTTCCAGAGGCAGTTTGGAACTCGTAGTGAGTGTTGCTTCCAGAGGCAGTTTGGAACTCGTAGTGAGTGTTGCTTCCAGAGGCAGTTTGGAACTCGTAGTGAGTGTTGCTTCCAGAGGCAGTTTGGAACTCGTAGTGAGTGTTGCTTCCAGAGGCAGTTGGAACTCGTAGTGAGTGTTGCTTCCAGAGGCAGTTTGGAACTCGTTAGTGAGTGTTGCTTCCAGAGGCAGTTTGGAACTCGTTAGTGAGTGTTGCTTCCAGAGGCAGTTTGGAACTCGTTAGTGAGTGTTGCTTCCAGAGGCAGTTTGGAACTCGTAGTGAGTGTTGCTTCCAGAGGCAGTTTGGAACTCGTAGTGAGTGTTGCTTCCAAAGGCAGTTTGGAACTCGTAGTGAGTGTTGCTTCCAGAGGCAGTTTGGAACTCGTTAGTGAGTGTTGCTTCCAGAGGCAGTTTGGAACTCGTTAGTGAGTGTTGCTTCCAGAGGCAGTTTGGAACTCGTTAGTGAGTGTTGCTTCCAGAGGCAGTTTGGAACTCGTTAGTGAGTGTTGCAACCGAGGACAGATGATTTTTACACGCTGAGCGTTTCAGCACTCAAATCAAATCAAAGTTTATTTGTCACGTGCGTCGAAGGTGTAGACCTTAAAGCGAAATGCTTACTTACAGTCTCTAACCAGTAGTGTAAGTAAGGTATTAGGTGAACAACGGGTAGGTAAAGAAATAAAAACAACATTAAAAAAGACAGGCTATATAACAGTAGCGAGGCTATAAAAGTAGCGAGGCTACATACAGACACCGGTTAGTCAGGCTGATTGAGGTAGTATGTACATGTAGATATTGTTAAAGTGACTATGCATATATGATGAACAAAGAGTAGCAGTAGCGTAGAAGAGGGGTTGGCGGGTGGTGGGTGGCAGGACACAATGCAGATAGCCCGGTTAGCAGTCCCGTTCAGTCCCATTCTGTAAGCTGGTGTGGTCTACCACTTTGCAGCTTAGCTGTTGTTTCTCCTAGACATTTCCACTTCACAATAACAGCACTTACAGTTGACCAGAGTAGCTTTAGCAGGGCAGAAATTTGACAAACTGACTTGTTGGAACGGTGGCATTGTATGACGGTGCCACATTGAAAGTCACTGAGCTCTTCAGTAAGGCCATTCTACTGCCAATGTTTGTCTATGGAGATTGCATGGCTGTGTGTTCTATTTTATACACCTGTCAGAAATGGGTGTGGCTGAAACAGCCTAAACAGTATATATAGTGTATGATCCCTTATTCATGTCACTTGTTAAATCCAATTCAATCTGTGAGCCATTTAGAGGGTGCCGTTGAACGGGGTATGGTAGTAGGTGCCAAGTTCACTGGTTTGCATCAAGAACTGCAACGCTGCTGAAGGTGTTCCTAATGTTTTGTATACTCAGTGTGTAAGCACCCCTTATTTGATTTGACACACCCAAACCCCTCCCTCTACACACACACACACACACAGAACTAGCCCCATCTGCCTGATGAGAGACATCCCTGTCCAGTCAGCTCTACAGTAATAGCCAGGGAGACATGGGGGATATGGGTCTATTGATGCTGATGCTGAGGAATGAAGACTGATGTCTGTACAGCACAGCCAGGGCAGATTCATACACAGGGGAGGGGGTGGGGGGATGTTGGGATGTGGGGATGGGAGGGAATCTGACGAGAAGAGAGAAGGCCTTGACAGAAGCGGCTGGCTGAACAACCTCGGCAGAAGCAGAGAGAGAGAGGGGGAGGGGGGGGGGGGGTGACGGGCTTCGGAGTAGCCCATGCCCAAGCCTGTCACAACTCCTCAAGTCAACACACACACAGAGCAGAGGAGCACAGCCTCCAGGCGAAGAGAAGGAGGGGGAGAGAGAGAGAGGATCCATACTACAGTAATAAATCAGAGAAAGAGAGGATCCAGACTACAGTAATAGATCAGAGAGAGAGAGAGAGGATCCAGACTACAGTAATAGATCAGAGAGAGAGAGAGGATCCATACTACAGTAATAAATCAGAGAGAAAGAGAGGATCCAGACTACAGTAATAGATCAGAGAGAAAGAGAGGATCCAGACTACAGTAATAAATCAGAGAGAGAGAGAGGATCCAGACTACAGTAATAGATCAGAGAGAGAGAGAGAGAGGATCCAGACTACAGTAATAAATCAGAGAGAAAGAGAGGATCCAGACTACAGTAATAGATCAGAGAGAGAGAGAGAGGATCCAGACTACAGTAATAAATCAGAGAGAGAGAGAGGATCCATACTACAGTAATAAATCAGAGAGAAAGAGAGGATCCAGACTACAGTAATAGATCAGAGAGAGAGAGAGAGGATCCAGACTACAGTAATAGATCAGAGAGAGAGAGAGGATCCATACTACAGTAATAAATCAGAGAGAAAGAGAGGATCCAGACTACAGTAATAGATCAGAGAGAGAGAGAGGATCCAGACTACAGTAATAGATCAGAGAGAGAGAGAGAGAGAGGATCCAGACTACAGTAATAGATCAGAGAGAGAGAGAGGATCCAGACTACAGTAATAGATCAGAGAGAGAGAGAGAGAGAGAGAGGATCCAGACTACAGCAGTAGATTAGAGAGAGAGAGAGAGAGGATCCAGACTACAGTAATAGATCAGAGAGAGAGAGAGAGAGAGAGGATCCAGACTGCAGTAATAGATCAGAGAGAGAGAGGGGATCCAGACTACAGTAGTAGATCAGAGAGAGAGATAGAGAGGATCCAGACTACATTAATAGATCAGAGAGAGAGAGGATCCAGACTACATTAATAGATCAGAGAGAGAGAGAGAGAGAGAGAGAGAGAGGATCCAGACTACATTAATAGATCGGAGAGAGAGAGAGAGAGAGAGAGGAGATCCAGACTACTGTAATAGATCAGAGAGAGAGAGAGAGAGGATCCAGACTACAGTAATAGATCAGAGAGAGAGAGAGAGAAGATCCAGACTACAGTAATAGATCAGAGAGTGAGAGAGAGAGAGAGAGGATCCAGACTACATTAATAGATCAGAGAGAGAGAGAGAGAGAGAGAGAGAGAAAGGATCCAGACTACAGTAATAGATCAGAGAGAGAGAGAGAAGATCCAGACTACCGTAATAGATCAGAGAGAGAGAGAGAGAAAGAAAGGATCCAGACTACAGTAATAGATCAGAGAGAGAGAGAAGATCCAGACTACAGTAATAGATCAGAGAGAGAAAGAGAATCCAGACTACAGTCATAGATCAGAGAGAGAGAGAGGATCCAGACTACATTAATAGATCAGAGAGAGAGAGGGAAAGAGAAGATCCAGACTACAGTAATAAATCAGAGAGAGAGAGAGAGAGAGAGAGACAGAGAGAGAGAGAGAGAGAGAGAGAGAAGATCCAGACTACAGTAATAGATCAGAGAGAGAGAGAGAGAGAGAGAGAGAGAGAGAGAGAGAGAGAGAGAGATTGACTTTGCCTGTATGTAGAATATTGCAATAACATCCAATGTAAAACACAAAATAGTGCATGCAGAGCAGAGCAGAATTATGAGGACTCCCGCTAAATAGTAAAATATAGAAGAAAGCAATTAAATTCTACAGTCACCTAAAAATATGTGATTCTGAAATCTTCCATGACAGAGCCCTCACCTACAGGGAGAAGAGTCCTTTCTGCCAGCTGGTATGGAGACTCTTCTCACAAACACAAACAGAGCCCACAGAGCCCCAGGAGAGCAACACAATTAGACACAACCAAATCATGAGAAAACAAAAAAGATAATTACTTGTCACATTGGAAAAAATGCACAAAGAAACTGAGCAAACTAAAATAATAATTAAAAAAAATTACTGTAAACATTCCACTCACATATGTTCCAAAGGAATAGAGAAATGGCTACATACAGTCTTGTAACAATGTGCAAATAGTTAAAGTTCAAAAGGGAAATAAATAAACATAAATATGGGTTGTATTTACAATTATGTTTTTTCTTCACTGGTTTCCCTTTTCCTTGTGGCAACAGGTCACAAATCTTGCTGCTGTGATGGAACACTGTGGTATTTCACCCAGTAGATATGGGACTTTATTAAAATTGGATTTGATTTCAAATTCTTTGTAGGTCTGTGTAATCTGAGGGGAAAAATGTGTCCTAATATGGGCATACATTTGGCAGAAGGTTAGAAAATGCAGCTCAGTTTCTACCTCATTTTGTGGGCAGTGTGCACATAGCCTGTCTTCTCTTGAGAGCCAGGTCTGCCTACGGCGACCTTTCTCAATAGCAAGGCTATGCTCATTGAGTCTGTACATAGTCCAATCTTTCCCTCATTTTGGGTCAATCACAGTGGTCTGTTATTTTGCCGCTGTGTACTCTCTGTTTAGGGCCAAATAGCATTTTAGTTTGCTCTGTTTTTTTGTTAATTCTTTCCAATGTGTCAAGTAATTATCTTTTTTGTTTTCTCATGATTTGGTTGGGTCTAATTGTGTTGCTCTCCTGGGGCTCTGTGGGTTCTGTTTGTGTTTGTGAGAAGAGTCTCCATACCAGCTGGCAGAAAGGACTCTGCTCCCTGTAGGTGAGGGCATTGTCGTGGAAGGTTCGGAAATCGCTTCCTATAAGGTGGTTGTAGAATTTAGCAGCTCGTTTCTGGATTTTGATTGTTAGCTGGTATCGGCCTAATTCTGCTCTGCATGTACTGTGTAGTGTTTTACATTGTACAGAGAGGATATTTTGCAGAAATCTCTCTCTCTCTCTCTCTTCCCTGTCTCTCTCTCTCTCTCTCTCTCTCTCTCTCTCTATCTCTCTCTCTCGCTCTCTCTCTCTCTCTCTGATTGTCTATAGTGAGGTCTGTTTGTGTTGCTATGCCTGTGAGCTTTATCTACTGGGGTTATTTTAAGACCACAGAGCAGATACTACATCCACTATTGTGACTGTCAGAAGGTCTGAGACTGTGGCAGGTTAGTAACACAAGAATAACCTCTCCTCCCTCTCTCTCTCTTTCGCTCTCTCCCACTAACTCCCCTTCTATCTCTCTTGCTCCCTTTCTCTCCTCCCTCTCTCTCTCTTTCGCTCTCTCCCACTAACTCCCCTTCTATCTCTCTCGCTCCCTTTCTCTCCTCCCTCTCTCTCTCTCTCTCTCGCTCCTTTTCTCTACTCCCTCTCTCTCTCGCTCTCTCCCACTAACTCCCCTTCTATCTCTCTCGCTCCCTTTCTCTCCTCCCTCTCTCTCTCTCTCTCTCTCTCTCTCTCCCTTTCTCTCCTCCCTCTCTCTCTCTCGCTCTCTCCCACTAACTCCCCTTCTATCTCTCTCTCTCTCTCTCTCTCTCTCTCTCTCTCTCTCTCTCTCTCTCTCTCTCGTTCTCTATCTCTCTTCTCTCTCTCTCTCTCTCTCTCTCTCTCTCGTTCTCTCTCTCTCTCTCTCTCTCTCTCTCTCTCTCTCTCTGTCTCTCTCTCTCTCTCTCTCTCTCTCTCGTTCTCTCTCTCTCTCTCTCTCTCTCTCTCTGTCTCTCTCTCTCTCTCTCTCTCTCTCTCTCTCTCTCTCTCTCTCTCTCTCTCTCTCTCTCTCTCACTCTCTCTCTCTCTCTCTCTCTCTCTCTCTCTCTCTCTCTCTCTCTCGCTCTCTCTCTCTCTCGTTCTCTCTCTCTCACTCTCTCGTTCTCTCGTTCTCTCTCTCCATTGTGGTAAAACAACTAGCTCAATGTTATTTTTATGTTGTCACGTCACCAACAGTATGTTTAGAAACTTCAATACAACAACCCTGTTGAATAAAGAAAAATGAAGAATGGCCAATCAGCAAAAACGTATAGTTCAACAGGGCCCCTGCTCTGCATATTCAATGGTGGATAATGCCATGTAATTAAATGTTTATAGGACCCAGTGAAATGTCTATAGGACCCAGTGAAACTTCTATAGGACCCAGTGAAACTTCTATAGGACCCAGAGAAACATCTATAGGACCCAGTGAAATGTCTATAGGACCCAGTGAAACTTCTATAGGACCCAGTGAAACTTCTATAGGACCCAGAGAAACATCTATAGGACCCAGTGAAATGTCTATAGGACCCAGTGAAACTTCTATAGGACCCAGTGAAACTTCTATAGGACCCAGAGAAACATCTATAGGACCCAGTGAAACTTCTATAGGACCCAGTGAAATGTCTATAGGACCCAGTGAAACTTCTATAGGACCCAGTGAAACTTCTATAGGACCCAGAGAAACATCTATAGGACCCAGTGAAACTTCTATAGGACCCAGTGAAATGTCTATAGGACCCAGTGAAACTTCTATAGGACCCAGTGAAATGTCTATAGGACCCAGTGAAACTTCTATAGGACCCAGTGAAACTTCTATAGGACCCAGAGAAACATCTATAGGACCCAGTGAAACTTCTATAGGACCCAGTGAAACTTCTATAGGACCCAGTGAAATGTCTATAGGACCCAGTTAAACATCTATAGGACCCAGTGAAACTTCTATAGGACCCAGTGAAACTTCTATAGGACCCAGAGAAACATCTATAGGACCCAGTGAAACTTCTATAGGACCCAGTGAAATGTCTATAGGACCCAGTGAAACTTCTATAGGACCCAGTGAAACTTCTATAGGACCCAGAGAAACATCTATAGGACCCAGTGAAACTTCTATAGGACCCAGTGAAACTTCTATAGGACCCAGTGAAATGTCTATAGGACCCAGTTAAACATCTATAGGACCCAGTGAAACTTCTATAGGACCCAGTGAAACTTCTATAGGACCCAGAGAAACATCTATAGGACCCAGTGAAACTTCTATAGGACCCAGTGAAATGTCTATAGGACCCAGTGAAACTTCTATAGGACCCAGTGAAACTTCTATAGGACCCAGAAAAACATCTATAGGACCCAGTGAAACTTCTATAGGACCCAGTGAAACGTCTATAGGACCCAGTGAAACTTCTATAGGACCCAGTGAAACTTCTATAGGACCCAGTGAAACTTCTATAGGACCCAGAGAAACATCTATAGGACCCAGTGAAACTTCTATAGGACCCAGTGAAACTTCTATAGGACCCAGTGAAACGTCTATAGGACCCAGTGAAACTTCTATAGGACCCAGTGAAACTTCTATAGGACCCAGTTAAACGTCTATAGGACCCAGTTAAACGTCTATAGGACCCAGTTAAACATCTATAGGACCCAGTGAAACGTCTATAGTACCCAGTTATATGTCTATAGGACCCAGTGAAACTTCTATAGGACCCAGTTAAACGTCTATAGGACCCAGTTAAACATCTATAGGACCCAGTGAAACGTCTATAGTACCCAGTGAAATGTTTATAGGACCCAGTGAAACGTCTATTGTACCCAGTGAAACTTCTATAGGACCCAGTGAAATGTTTATAGGACCCAGTTAAACGTCTATAGGACCCAGTTAAACATCTATAGGACCCAGTTAAACGTCTATGGGACCCAGTGAAACTTCTATAGGACCCAGTTAAACGTCTATGGGACCCAGTGAAACATCTATAGGACCCAGTTAAACGTCTATAGGACCCAGTGAAACTTCTATAGGACCCAGAGAAACATCTATAGGACCCAGTGAAACTTCTATAGGACCCAGTGAAACCTCTATAGGACCCAGTGAAACGTCTATAGGACCCAGTGAAACTTCTATAGGACCCAGTGAAACTTCTATAGGACCCAGTTAAACGTCTATAGGACCCAGTTAAACGTCTATAGGACCCAGTTAAACATCTATAGGACCCAGTGAAACGTCTATAGTAACCAGTTATATGTCTATAGGACCCAGTGAAACTTCTATAGGACCCAGTTAAACGTCTATAGGACCCAGTTAAACATCTATAGGACCCAGTGAAACGTCTATAGTACCCAGTGAAATGTTTATAGGACCCAGTGAAACGTCTATTGTACCCAGTGAAACTTCTATAGGACCCAGTGAAATGTTTATAGGACCCAGTTAAACGTCTATAGGACCCAGTTAAACATCTATAGGACCCAGTTAAACGTCTATGGGACCCAGTGAAACTTCTATAGGACCCAGTTAAACGTCTATAGGACCCAGTTAAACGTCTATAGGACCCAGTTAAACATCTATAGGACCCAGTGAAACGTCTATAGTACCCAGTTATATGTCTATAGGACCCAGTGAAACTTCTATAGGACCCAGTTAAACGTCTATAGGACCCAGTTAAACATCTATAGGACCCAGTGAAACTTCTATAGGACCCAGTAAAACTTCTATAGGACCCAGAGAAACATCTATAGGACCCAGTGAAACTTCTATAGGACCCAGTGAAATGTCTATAGGACCCAGTGAAACTTCTATAGGACCCAGTGAAACTTCTATAGGACCCAGAGAAACATCTATAGGATCCAGTGAAACTTCTATAGGACCCAGTGAAACGTCTATAGGACCCAGTGAAACTTCTATAGGACCCAGTGAAACTTCTATAGGACCCAGTGAAACTTCTATAGGACCCAGAGAAACATCTATAGGACCCAGTGAAACTTCTATAGGACCCAGTGAAACTTCTATAGGACCCAGTGAAACGTCTATAGGACCCAGTGAAACTTCTATAGGACCCAGTGAAACTTCTATAGGACCCAGTTAAACGTCTATAGGACCCAGTTAAACGTCTATAGGACCCAGTTAAACATCTATAGGACCCAGTGAAACGTCTATAGTACCCAGTTATATGTCTATAGGACCCAGTGAAACTTCTATAGGACCCAGTTAAACGTCTATAGGACCCAGTTAAACATCTATAGGACCCAGTGAAACGTCTATAGTACCCAGTGAAATGTTTATAGGACCCAGTGAAACGTCTATTGTACCCAGTGAAACTTCTATAGGACCCAGTGAAATGTTTATAGGACCCAGTTAAACGTCTATAGGACCCAGTTAAACATCTATAGGACCCAGTTAAACGTCTATGGGACCCAGTGAAACTTCTATAGGACCCAGTTAAACGTCTATGGGACCCAGTGAAACATCTATAGGACCCAGTTAAACGTCTATATGACCCAGTTAAACGTCTATAGGACCCAGTGAAACATCTATAGGACCCAGTGAAACTTCTGTAGGACCCAGTGAAACATCTATAGGACCCAGTGAAACTTCTATAGGACCCAGTGAAACGTCTATTGTACCCAGTGAAATGTCTATGGTGCCCACTGCACTGTTGAGTGGAAATTACATCACTGTCCTCTATGGGAAGAGCCTTTCCACGTGACTAATGTGTCTGTTTTTGCGTCTGTGTGTTTCTGTCAGTGTTCGGGAGCAGTGAACTTCGTATTGTTCAATTTGTAATTAAACTACATATTGTAGTAGCTTTGTGGTTGTTGAATAAATACAGATCTAGGTGGTATTTTTAGTAGTTTATTACTTTTCTCTCATGTTGCGGTGTAGCTACAGTTGAGGTCGGAAGTTTACATTCACATTAGCCAACTACATTTAAACTCAGTTTTCCACAATTCCTGAAATTTTATCCTAGTAAAAACGACCTGTTTTAGGTCAGTTAGGATCACCACTTTATTTGAAGAATGTGAAATGTCAGAATAATAGTAGAGAGAATTATTTATTTCAGCTTTTATTTCTTTCATCACATTCCCAGTGGGTTAGAAGTTGACATACACTCAATTAGTATTTGGTAGTGTTGCTTTTAAATTGTTTAATTTTGGTCAAACATTTCAGGTAGCCTTCCACAAGCTTCCCACAATAAGTTGGGTGAATTTTCATGATGTTATCTATTTTGTGAAGTGCACCAGTCCCTCCTGCAGCAAAGCACCCTCACAACATGACGCTGCCACCACCGTGCTTCACGGTTGGGATGGTGTTCTTCGGCTTGCAAGTCTCCCCCTTTTTCCTCCAAACATAACGATGGTCATTATGGCCAAACAGTTATATTTTTGTTTCATCAGACCAGAGGACATTTATCCAAAAAGTACAATCAATGTCCCCATGTGCAGTTGCAAACAGTAGTCTGGCTTTTTTTAATGGCGGTTTTGGAGCAGTGGCTTCTTCCTTGCTGAGCGGCTTTCAGGTTATGTCGATATAGGACTCGTTTTACTGTGGATATAGATACTTTTGTACCTGTTTCCTCCAGCATCTTCACAAGGTCCTTTGCTGTTGTTCTGGGATTAATTTGCACTTTTCGCACCAAAGTACGTTCATCTCTAGGTGTCATGCCCCGACCATAGTTTGCTTTGTATGTTTATAGGTTTTGTTTGGTCAGGGTGTGATCTGAGTGGGCATTCTATGTTGTATGTCTAGTTTGTCTGTTTCTGTGTTTGGCCTGATACGGTTCTCAATCAGAGGCAGGTGTTAGTCGTTGTCTCTGATTGGGAACCATATTTAGGGAGCCTGTTTTGTCATTATGGGTTGTGGGTGAGTGCCTATGTTAGTTGCTTGTGTCAGCACATTTGGTATATAGCTTCATTTATTGTTTTGTTCAGTTTACTTCATGTTTTCGTCATCCATTAAAATGATGCATTCACACCACGCTGCGCCTTGGTCCGCTTCTTACGACGATTGTGACACTAGGAGACAGAACGTGTCTCCATCCTGAGCGGTATGACGGCTGCGTGGTCCCATGGTGTTTATACTTGCGAACAATTGTTTGTACAGATGAACGTGGTACCTTCAGGCATTTGGAAATTACTCCCAAGGAGCAATTTGGTGGTCCACATTTTTTTTCTGAGGTATTCTATTGATGAGGTATTCCAATGATGTCAAGCAAAGATGCACTGAGTTTGAAGGTAGGCCTTGAAATACATCCACCTCCAATACATCCACAGGTTCACCTCCAATTGACTCAAATTATGTCAATTAGCCAGAAGTTCCTAAAGCCATGACATAATATTCTGGAATTTTCCAAGCTGTTTAAATGCACGGTCAACTTATTGTGTGTAAACTTCTGACTTCAACTGTAACTATTGGAACTACACGCTACTGTTGTCCCATGTAGCGGTTTAGCTAATTACTGGAATGATAAACCACTTCATTCTGCTTAAATAAAATAGGTGGGTAGGCAATAATTTCCTTTCTTTTTGGCATCAGACCTGCCTGATTTTCACTTGAAACAGTTTTTTTAAATTACACGTTCTGTAAACAAGAGTGATCTATTCTTGCAATTTGTATTCTACAACTTTTCAGATTTATACATGTACATTTGTTCATATAGGCAGAATATTGTATATACATTTGTTTATATAGTTATATAAAGGCTAAAGGCTAACAAGAGCCGGTGTTATATCTAGGTTTAGATAAATGCGTTCATATGGTTATATAAAGGCTAAAGGCTAACAAGAGCCGGTGTTATATCTAGGTTTAGATAAATGCGTTCATATGGTTATATAAAGGCTAAAGGCTAACAAGAGCCGGTATTATATCTAGGCCTATATCTAATTTATACGATGTACTTTCATTTTAAATAATGTATTTTTAATTTATTTCGTTTTTACACTATCCAATAACACCAACCATTCACTATAAAACATTAATTTATATATTTTTTAAAAGCTCGGGAAAATATAAAACATGGTAGGGCAAAAATAATTAGGCCACAAACATTTATTTTGACTAACCCCCCAAAATTCAAAAGATCATAGTAGACTACATGACAATGCAACACCATAACAAGTTTGTGCGCTGCCCTATGGGACTCCCAATCACAGCCAGATGTTATACAGCCTGGATTCAAACCAGGGACTGTAGTGACACCTATTGTACTGAGCTGCATTGCCTTAGACCACAGCACCACTCGACTTGATTGAATTGGAATGATGTGAATAATGATGATGGTGAGAGCCCAGTACAGCCTAACCCAGGGCTGCACAACCCTCTTCCTGGAGATCTACTGTCCTGTAGGTTTTCAGTCCACCCATTTTATAATAATAATCAATAATCAATCAATAATAATAATAATAATAATAATAATAATATCAATAATAATAATAATCTACCAGGAAACTCAACATATCTCAACGAAGTTGATTGTGCGCTGCGTTGTACTTCCACAAAACGTACTGCTCAACGAAACGTAAGCGTGTGTGTGTGTGTGTGTGTGTGAGCGACAGAGCGAGTGAGGACACTTGTCTGGTAACATCTCTGTAAAGCTCTCCTAGGGATTCAGCCCAGCCTCTCTCTCTCTCTCTCTCTCTTTATCTCTCGTTGTGTGTGTATGTGTGTGTTCTCCTGTGGTGTATGAGTGGACACACAGGGTGTTAGATAATAATGTTTACACAAAGCACAGAACACTTGCTGGGTGGCTATCCATTATGTCATTATAATATTTAAATATATTCAGTAATTACACAAAAAGCATGGATTGTTTGGTGGCCAATGCCATATTTCAGTGCACTTTACATTACATTGCTATTATTGTGCAATGAATTACATTTCGATAAGGTTTCTGCAGTAGTGAAAAACACATAATTCGATAAGCTATACCTTATCATAGTTCATCTCTGATTCTGTTGCACCATTACAGTATCTGCCACAAAATCAGATTTTTTTTAATAATTTTTTTTAAAATATCAGATATGCGATGCTCCGCTCATGTTTTTGGGTGGAAGTCAACGATGTGAGGGTGATGTGAGGTGGAACAGCTTGAGGCAGCATTGGTCTGAGTGAATTAAAGATGAATTACCTTCTCAATAAGGACTAAGTGCTGTATCTGCCATGACTGTCACAGAGAATGAATAGATTCCAATGACTGGGCAGCTACAAGCGGTGGAGAGAGGAGAGTGAGGCCAAAAGGGGGAGGGAACGAGGGAGGGAAAGGCAGATGGAGAGGGAGTATTCTGTGATGTGTTGGCTTGTGTGGATAGAGGGTGGATGTTAGAGAGAGAGAGAGAGAGAGAGCAAGAGAGAATATATATGTATATATATACACTGCTCAAAAAAATAAAGGGAACACTTAAACAACACAATGTAACTCCAAGTCAATCACACTTCTGTGAAATCAAACTGTCCACTTAGGAAGCAACACTGATTGACAATAAATTTAACATGCTGTTGTGCAAATGGAATAGACAACAGGTGGAAATTATAGGCAATTAGCAAGACACCCCCAATAAAGGAGTGGTTCTGCAGGTGATAACCACAGACCACTTCTCAGTTCCTATGCTTCCTAGCTGATGTTTTGGTCACTTTTGAATGCTGGCGGCACTTTCACTCTAGTGGTAGCATGAGTCTACAACCCACACAAGTGGCTCAGGTAGTGCAGTTCATCCAGGATGGGACATCAATGCGAGCTGTAGCAAGAAGGTTTGCTGTGTGTCAGTGAGTGAATTACAGTAGTCCAGACAGATGAGGACAAGTACCTGGATTAGGACCTGCGCGACTTCCTGTGTGAGGTAGAGGCGTACTCTACAGATGTTCCTCTTCCTGTGTGAGATAGGGTCGTACTCTACAGATGTTATAGAGCATGAACCTGCAGGAACAGGTCACGTCTTTGATGTTTACAGAGAACGACAGGGTGTTGTCCACGGTCACGCCAAGGTTCTTTGCACTCTGAGAGGTTGACTCTGTGGAGTTGTCAACCATGATGGGGGAGCCCTGGGGGACACCAGCAGTGAGAGTATGTGGTACAGACAGATCCTCTCCACATCACCTGCTAGGCGCGGTCTGCCAGGTAGGATGCAATCCAAGAGTGTGCAGAGCCTGAGACGCCCAGCTGTGAGAGGGTGGAGAGGAGGCAGAGCCTGAGGCGCCCAGCCGTGAGAGGGTGGAGAGGAGGCAGAGCCTGAGGCGCCCAGCCGTGAGAGGGTGGAGAGGAGGCAGAGCCTGAGACGCCCAGCCGTGAGAGGGTGGAGAGGAGGCAGAGCCTGAGACGCCCAGCCGTGAGAGGGTGGAGAGGAGGCAGAGCCTGAGACGCCCAGCCGTGAGAGGGTGGAGAGGAGGCAGAGCCTGAGACGCCCAGCCGTGAGAGGGTGGAGAGGAGGCAGAGCCTGAGACGCCCAGCCGTGAGAGGGTGGAGAGGAGGCAGAGCCTGAGACGCCCAGCCGTGAGAGGGTGGAGAGGAGGCAGAGCCTGAGACGCCCAGCCGTGAGAGGGTGGAGAGGAGGCAGAGCTTGAGACGCCCAGCCGTGAGAGGGTGGAGAGGAGGCAGAGCCTGAGACGCCCAGCCGTGAGAGGGTGGAGACGAGGCAGAGCCTGAGACGCCCAGCCGTGAGAGGGTGGAGAGGAGGCAGAGCCTGAGACGCCCAGCCGTGAGAGGGTGGAGACGAGGCAGAGCCTGAGACTCCCAGCCGTGAGAGGGTGGAGAGGAGGATCTGATGGTTCACAGCGTCAATTGCAGCGGATAGATCTAGGAGGATGAGAACAGAGGGGACAGAGTCAGCTTTGGCAGAGAGCCTTCGTGACACAGAGGAGATCAGTTTCGGTTGAGTGACCCGTCTTGAAGCCTGACAGATTAGGGTCAAGAAGATCGTTCTGAGAGAGAAAACAAGAAAGTTGATCAGAGAAAGCAGGCTCAAGTGTTTTGGAAAGAAGGGATACAGGTCTATAGTTTTTGACGTCAGATGAGTCAAGTGCTGGTTTCTTGAGGAGCCTTTTTGAAGTCAGAGGGGACACAGCCAGTGGACAGGGATGAGTTCATGAGGGAAGTGAGGAATGGTCTCCGGAGATGGCCTGGAGAAGAGAGGAGGGGATGGGGTCGAGCGGGCAGGTTGTCGGACGGCCAGACTTCACTAGTCACAGGATGTCATCTGGAGAGAGAGGGGTGGAAGAGGTCAAGGTTCAGGGTAGTTCTGTGTGAATGGTACCAGTGAACTCAATAGGATGAGTAAATGAGTAGCGGATGTCATCAACCTTTTTTTCAAAGTGGTTGATAAAGTCATCCGAACAGTGAGGGGGAAGGGGTGGAGGATTAAGAAGGGTGGAGAAGGTGGAAAATAGTTGCCTAGGATTAGAGGCAGAAGCTACAGAAGATACACAGGAGAGAAGGTAAAGAGGAGGGAGTGAAAGGATGATAGATCCTCAGGAAGGTTTGTTTTCCTCCAATTTCGCGCAGCTGCCCGCAGCCCTTATCTGTAAGCTCGCAATGAGTCAGTCAGCCACGGAGCAGAAGGGGGGGGGGGGGGGGTCGAGCCGGCCTGGGAGGAAAGGGGCAGTGTGAGTCAAAGGATGTGGAAAGGGAGGAGAGTAAAGTTGAAGAGGCAGAATCAAGAGACAGGAGGGAGAAGGATTTAGCAGAAGGGAGGAATGATAGGATAGAGAATAGAGAGAGAGTGAAGATTGCGATGGCCCATGGGCATCTGAGTAGGGCCTGAGCGGTCAGGGTTGGAGGAAAGGGAGACAGAAAAGGAAACAAAGTGGAGAAGACACTCCTCCTCCAATACAGCCACTGATTATCAAAACAAGCCACAAATTGCCCTGCCCCTTGATCCTTGTCAATGTGTCAACAACTATCTGCAAATGAGCCGTCAGCAGTTCACTGAAGTAGATGGTCCTGGCTAGCAAAAAGACACTATTAGACCACAACAGATAAAGACAAGAAATGTTAAACTAATCACTCCTGGAGATATCAGGAGTCCTCCAGCTATCATATG
Organism: Oncorhynchus mykiss; assembly: GCF_013265735.2. Lineage (NCBI taxonomy): Eukaryota > Metazoa > Chordata > Actinopteri > Salmoniformes > Salmonidae > Oncorhynchus > Oncorhynchus mykiss. The sequence goes on along the minus strand of NC_048585.1, from coordinate 57,635,614 downwards.
TCTTATCTCTCTCGTACTCCGTTGCTCTCTCTCTCTCAGGATGTTAAACCCTCTTTGGGCTGAGATCCCGCTAACGGGATCGATATGACAACAGCCAGTGAAAGTGCAGGGCGCCAAATTCAAAACAACAGAAATCCCATCATTAAAATTCCTCAAACATACAAGTATTTTACACCATTTTAAATATACACTTCTTGTTAATCCCTCCACATCCGATTTCAAAAAGACTTTACAGCAAAAGCAAACCAAACGATTATGTTAGGTCAGAGCCAAGTTACAGAAAAATACAGCCATTTTTAAATTAATCGCTAACCTTTGATCTTCATCAGATGACACTCATAGGACTTCATGTTACACAATACATGTATGTTTTGTTCGATAAAGTTCATATATATAAAAAAAAAGATATCCGCCATGTTGTGTAGTCAACAGAAATCAGAAATAGCATTATAAACATTCACTTACCTTTGATGATCATCAGAATGCACTCCCAGGAATCCCAGTTCCACAATAAATGTTTGTTTTGTTCGATAATGTCCATCATTTATGTCCAAATACCTCCTTTTTGTTTTCGCGTTTAGCCCAGTAATCCAAATTCATGACGCGTGAAAAGTCAAAAAGTTCCGTTACAGTCTGTAGAAACATGTCAAACAATGTATAGAATCAATCTTTAGGATGTTTTTAACATAAATCTTCAATAATGTTCCAACCGGAGACTTCCTTTGTCTTCAGAAATGCAATGGAACTCAAGCTAACTCTCACGTGAACGAGCGTGGCTCTCTGGCAGACTTCTGACTCAATCCCATCTCATTCGCCCCCACTTCACAGTAGAAGCATCAAACAAGGTTCTAAAGACTGTTGACATCTAGTGGAAGCCTTGGGAAGTGCAATATGACCCCATAGACACTGTGCATTCGATAGAGAATGAGTTGATAAACTACAAACCTCAGATTTCCCACTTCCTGGTTGGATTTTTTCTCAGGTTTTGGCCTGCCATATGAGTTCTGTTATACTCACAGACATCATTCAAATAGTTTTAGAAACTTCAGAGTGTTTTCTATCCAAATTTACTAATAATATGCATATATTAGCAACTGGGCCTGAGTAGCAGACAGTTTACTCTGGGCACCTTATTCATCCAAGCGACTCAATACTGCCCCCAGCCATAACAAGTTAGGCAGAGAACTGTTCAGTTTGGCCTGTTTGGTTGGAAGTCTCGCACTCTAATTCATTCTCTCCGTCTTTTTTGGCTTTTACAGTAAATGCTCCATATCTCCCAATAATGGCGAGGAAAACGGCATCAACATCAAAGGAAAACATATTTTAAATTGACTCCGGTTCTGAAGTGTGGGTGTTTTGAACTGCACCAAACGGCTGTGGTGACTAAATGGATTAGATTGTGTGAGGCCTCCGGACACAAGCCACGCAGGCAAAGCGTTAACTCACAATGACACACTGATCCAACAACGGTGCAAGAAAAAAAAAACACACCGTCTGATAAGAGACGAAGGACAGCTATTCACTTTTATACAGGAAACATTCCTTATTTTGGATGGAGGGGTGTTTATTATAAATGCGTCTGTGTTTATTTTTGTACAGGCATTGGTGCGGGCCACACACATACACATACGCACACACACACAGACACACACAGTGTCAGTGTACAGTAAATGGTGTCTGTGGTGTGTCTTCTTGTCTTGTGTAATGAGGTGTGTGTGGATGTCTGTGTTCAGTAGGAGTGTGGATATGAAGGAGGACTCGGAGGAGAGAGAGTCTCTCGGAGAAGGTGATAATTAGCTTGTTGATCCAGGAGAACAGCCTCGTTACCATGGAAATCACACACACACACACACACACACACACGCTTAAAGGCATGCAGACAGAGACACGCACGTTCACGCGGTTATACTTTCCCTTACAAAATGGCATCATCAACGGAAACGTTGAATTATTTATTATTTCACAAATCATTTGAATATTCTGAGGATAATGAGGGGACGACTGATTTTCATTGGACCAGAACATTGACAGCTATTCGTAACACTTTGCAGGTGTTTTACAGTATGTAGACAGTCTTTGGTTTGATCATATCAATGTCGAATCATATTAGTATCACATCATATCAATATGATCCATGGTGGATCATTTTCAACGTGACTGATTGAGTTGATAGGCTAGCTGTTTGACCAACACCTACATGTACTGTACCGAATGCTTCTCCCAAGAAAATACTGTTGAAAACAAAGAAGGCTTTCTGTGGACTACTCCCTCTGAAACAAAGGTTTGGGGGGGGAAGACAAAACAAGTCACAATGCCTCTCCACTCTGTCAGTGCTGGGTAAAGGTCACATGATTTGTCGTCCCCGGTCTGAAGCATTAGTCGCTAATGTGCTAGCGTAAATCATTCTCTCACCAACCAAACCCCACAGATGAATTTAAATGCCTGCGTTGTCGAAGTAGTATCTGGCTAGCACTGACAAAAACATGTCAATGCTATTTCAATGTTGGACCTTTCACCTCCAGCTGATCGGCTCTTCCCATCACACAGCTTTTATTATCAGCAACCTCTTATATTTCACCCCTGTCAGATAATGGCAGGGGTAGAAAAACTCAATTACAGACCTACAGTATATTACAGTCTTTGTTCTGCTTGCTTCTGGGTTTTAACTCCTAAACTTGTTAAGAACATATTCTTAATTTACAACGACCACCTAGGAACAGTGGGTTAACTGCCTTGATAAGGGGCAGAAGGACAGAATTTTACCTCGTCAGCTCAGGGATTCGATCTAGAAACCTTTCAGTTAGTGGCCCATCTCTCTAACCACTAGGCTACCTACCGCCCCAGTGATGAAGGGGGTCACGGTCAGGTCACATGAAGGGAGAAGGAACAGTTTATTACCCGCGTCACCACATTTCCTGCCTAGCAACAGAGATGTGTCACGCCCTGATCTGTTTTACCTGTCTTTGTGATTATCTCCACCCACCTCCAGGTTTCACCTGTTTTCCCCATTAGTCCCCTGTGTATTTATCCCTGTGTTTCCTTTCTCTCTGTGCAAGTTCGTGTTGTTTTGCCACGTCAACCAACGTTTTTCCTAGCTCCTATTTTTCCCAGTCTCTGTTTTTTCCTATCCCTCCTGGTTTTGACCCTTGCCTGTCCTGATGCCGTATCTGCCTGCCTGACCACTCTGCCTGTTCTGACCTCGAGCCTGCCTATCCTCTTGTACTGTTTGGACTCTCACCACAACACCCATCCTCGTCCATCTGGGTTCATCCCGTCAGTTCGTGGTAGAGATTGATGCTTCTGACTTTGTAGTGGGGGCCATCCTGTCCCAACGGTCTGCCCAGGACCAAAAGCTTCATCCCTGTGCCTTCCTGTCCCATCGTCTAAATCCTGCAGAGAGGAACTACGACGTAGGCAAACGAGAACTCCTGGCAGTCAAGATGGAGCTGGAAGAGTGGAGCCACTGGCTGGAAGGAGCAGAACAGCCATTCCTGGTCTGGACCGACCGTGACATTTTTAATATCTCCGTACAGCCAAGCGCCATAACTCCAGGCAGGTCCGGTGGGCTTTATTGTTTCCTAGATTCAACTTCACCATTTCCTACCGCAAATCTGACGCCCTCTCCCGCTTATACAGTTCCTCTGCCACACCCTCGACTTCTGAAACTATTCTCCCTACCTCATGCCTTGCGGTTTCAGTGGATTGGGGTATTGAAACCTTGGTCCGCAAGGCACAACGTTCCCAGCCTGAACCCGAAGGGGGAACAGCTAACCGGTTGTTTGCCCCTAACTCAGTCTGGTCCCGGGTCCTAGAATGGGCTCATTCCTCCAGAATGACCTGTCATCCAGGTTCCCGTCATACCCTAGCCATACTCCGACAACGTTTCTGGTGGCCCACAATGGCTCCTGACGTCTCCGCCTTCGTCACCGCGTTCACAATGTGTGCTCAGAACAAGACTCCACGGCAAGCTCCTTCTGGCCTCCTTCAACCACTGCCTGTCCCTCATCGTCCCTGGTCCCATATCTCTCTGGACTTTGTCATCCATGGGCTCCCTCCGTCTGATGGCAACACTGTCATTCCGACGGTAGTGGACTGATTCTCCAAGGATGCCCATTTCATCCCTCTCCCCAAACTACCCTCTGCCAAGGAAACGGCCCAGCTTATGGTGCAGCACGTCTTCCAGATCGATGGACTCCCGGTGGACATGGTCTCCGACCGGGGTCCTCAGTTCTCGAATCAGTTCTGGAAGGCGTTCTGCACCCTTATTGGGTCGTCGGCCAGCCTTTCCTCTGGATTCCATCCCCAATCCAACGGCCAGTTGGAGCGAGCTAACCAGGACCTAGATACCCCCCTAAGATATCTGCTCTCAACCAACCCCACTACCTGGAGCCACACATGCGCGTGTGCATGCATGCATACACATCAAATCAAATGCATTTGCCACATACATTGCAGACAACAGGTTAACAGTGAAGTGATTACTTATGACTCCTTTTAAATGCTTATAAATGCGCACACACACACACACACGCGCGCACGCACCTGCACACACTCGCACCGGCCAGGCACACGTAGCCACACGCAGACAGAGACGCATGTTCACAGTTATACTTTCACTCACATTCATCAACAGAAACATTGAATTTATTTATTATTTCAAAAATAATTTGAATATTCTGAGGATAATGGACCGCTGAGGTGTTATTTTCATTGGACCAGAACATTGACAGCTATTCGTAACACTTTGGAGGTGCTTTACAGTATGTAGACAGTCTTTGGTTTGATCATATCAATGGTTGAATCATATTAATATCATTTAATATCATATCAATATGATCAATGGTGGATAATTTTCAATGTGACTGAGTTGATAGGCTAGCTGCTTGACCATCACCTACATGTGCTGTACCGAATGCTTCTCTCAAGAGAATAGCATTTAAAATAAAGAAGGCTTTCTGTAGACTATTCCCTCTGACACACTGCCGATGTTGTCAAAATAATATCCGGCTAGCACTAACAAAAACATGTCATATTCAATCCTATTTCAACAACGGACCTTTCTCCTACAGCCGAGCGGCTCTTCCCATCACACAGACAGGGCTTTTATTATCAGCAACCTCTTATATTTCACCCCTGTCAGATAATGGCAGGGGTAGAGAAACCAAGTGTGACCTTCCTCTAAATGGGTCCAATCCCTGTTTGGGGAAGCGGCTTTTAGTGACGCGACTGTAAATGATTGGAGTCGATCGAGAGAGAACGAGAGAGAGAGAGGATCAGGTGGACAAAAACTAGCCATGTTGGCCTCCCAAGTGGCGCAGCGGTCTAAGGCACTGCATCTCAGCACTAGAGTCGTCACTACATACCCGGGTTCGATCCCAGGCTGTGTCGTAGCCGACCGGAAGACCCATGAGGCAGCGCACAATTGGCCCTATGGCCTCCGGGTTAGGGGAGGGTTTGGCCGGCCAGGATGTCCTTGTCCCATCGTGCTCTAGCAACTGCTTGTGGCGGGCCTTGGATCATGCGTGCTGACTTCAGTTGTCTGTCTAGTGTTTCCTCCAACACATTGGTGCAGCTGGCTTCCGGGTTAAGCGAGCAGTGTGTAAGGAAGCAGTGCGGTTTGGCAGGGACATGTTTCGGAGGACGCATGGCCCTCAATCTCTCCCGAGTGAGGGAGTTGCAACGGTGGTACAAGACTGGCTGGCAGAACGTTTGCCTTCTCGTCAGGACACATGTCACGCCCTGACATAGTGACAAGGGTGGGTCATCTAGGTGATTAATGGTTGATGTTGGTTGGCCTGGTATGGCATGGTTCCCAATCAGAAACAGCTGTTTATCGTTGTCTCTAACTACCAATTGGATGTAAAAAATAATAAAAAATATGAGGCAGCATTAAATAGTAATGATATTGAAAACTTGATTGACATTTTATTTTATTTAAATTAGCCAATGATAAATTGACCAGGCCTTGCTAAGTGGACTCAACATTTTATTAAGCAAAATTCCAATTGGATTCCTCCCTCAACAGTGAACAACAGATCACATACAGATCACATACAGAGCATTCAAAACGTATTCATACCCCTTGATGTACTCCACATTTTGTTGTGTTACAGCCTGAAATCAAAATGGATGAAATAGATTGTTTTCTCACCCGTCGACACACAAAACCATGAACAAAGTTTAACTATGTTTTTCAAATTTATTGATAATGAAACACAGAAATATCAAATTTACATACCGTACCAGTCAAACGTTTGGACACACTTATTCATTCAAGAGTTTTTCTTTATTTTTACTATTTTCTATATTGTAGAATAATAGTGAGGACATCAAAACTATGAAATTGACTTGACAAACTGGCAACAGACAAACAGAGACACAGGTATAAGTACCCAGGGGATAATGGGGAAGATGGGCGACACCTGGAATAGGGTGGAGACAAGCACAAGGAGAGTTGAAACAGATCCGGGCGTGACACATGCAACTTATATGACTTGTTATGCACATTTTTACTCTTGAACTTATTTAGCCTTGCCGTAACAAAGGGGCTGAACACTTATTGACATTTTTTAGTAAACATTTCTGAAAACATAATTCCACTTTGACATTATGGGGTGTGAGTGTCGTCCAGTGACACAATCTGAATTTAACAAAACAAAATCTGGAAAAAGCTGCGTCTTCCCTGTCCACCACACTCACAAACCAAATTTTTTTTGCCTGTTTTATAGACATTCAAAATGCCTTTGATTTCTTATGGCATGAAGGTATGTTCTTTAAACTCCATCAAAGTGGTGTAGGATGATTATTTATGTGATATATAAGGAAAACAAATGCTCTGTAAATGTAAACAACAAAATAACATAATTCTTTAGTCAGGAGAGAGGAGTGAGTCAAGGTTGTAATATGAGCCCGACCTTATTCAATAGTTATATAAATTAACTGGTTACCATATTAGAAAGATCTACATCTCTGGTACTCACCCTAAAAAGAATGTTTATTTTATATGCCGATAATTTAGTAATCTTTTCACCAACAGAAAAGGGGCTACAACAAAGCCTGTCTTTGTTAAACAGAATTGTAAGGACTGGGCACTAACCATTAATGGAAAAAAACAAAAGTGGTGTTCTTTCAGAAAAAGTCCACATCTCAGGAAAGTAGATCTGAAGTTAATCTGGGCAGTTAGACATTGCCATAAATTTTCTAACAGATAAAACACATATCAATGGAGAAATATTGTAGGTGTGCACAGAAATGCCCAAAACCTAGCCTGTAACATTGTCTCACATGAAATAGTGTCACTGCTCCGCAACGCTCGTCCCTCAGCCGATTTGTCTTGTAGAATGTTGAACTCATAACTCAAATTTGAATATTGAGCAATTTCCACCATTCAAAAATGAAAAGATAGTTACACATTTTTTTATGTCATTGTGCTCTCCTATGATTCCATAAAATAGGAAGAAAACTAGCTAGCTAAATTATTGTAAACCTTGTGACAATGATTTAATAGTTTTGCAATTGTGAGAAAATAAAAAACAAACCAGTGGCTATCATATTCTGTGCTAGTCAGCTAGATCTTCCTTCACTGACATAAAAAGCTTGCTTAGTCTGTTTTAAATTACCCTGAAGTTGTAGACATGGCGCCCCACTGTCACGCCCTGACCATAGAGAGCTGTTTTTTTTCTCTATGTTGGTTGGGTCGGGGTGTGATTTAGGGTGTGTTATCTCGGGGAATTGTATTTCTATGGTGGCCTGATATGGTTCCCAATCAGAGGCAGCTGTTTATCATTGTCTCTGATTGGGGATCATATTTCAGTGGCCATTTTTCCATTGTGACTTGTGGGATCTTGACTATGTTTGTGTTTAGTTGCTTTCTGCACTTCATGTAGCGGCACTTTTCATGACTGTCATCAGAAATCCATCCGTAGATCAGATTGTTTCCACAACGATCGTATCATTGGGTCAGCTGAGCACAGCACCTGACCCGGGAGGCTACTGTAATGTTTCGTGGCAGAACAACAGCTGTTTCATGAAAACTCATAATAATGTAAGCATTAAGCACTACCTGCTACAGTAGCTTGCTAATTAGCTTTTGTCGGAAGAGTCAACATTGTGTGTGCAGCACTAATTAGGTAGCTGGTTGGTTAGCAGCATCGTTTCAGTCAAATATGATTTCAGTGATTGGCTCAGGTAACATTCCGACAAATTGATGCTAGTTTTCGTGCCCATAGTCAAACTTCAGAAATACTGCCAATTGAAGCAAAATAATCCTTAGTCTTGTCATTGTACATCAAGCTAAGACATTCTCACCCCCCAAAAAACAAAAAAACATTGACATCAAGACAGTTTAAAGCCCTAAAAGGGGTTCAGCAGAAGATGTCAGCTAGGTAATAAAATTAATAAATATTAATTTAATTTATTAATTAAATTAATTTAATTAATAAATAACTTCCGGCGCCGACAGAGATGGCCGCCTCGCTTCGCGTTCCTAGGAAACTATGCAGTTTTTTGTTTTTTTACGTGTTATTTCTTACATTAGTACCCCAGCTCATCTTAGGTTTCATTACATACAGTCGAGAAGAACTACTGAATATAAGATCAGCATCAACTCACCATCAGTACTACCAAGAATATGTTTTTCGCGACGCGGATCCTGTGTTCTGCCCTACAAACAGGACAACTGAGTGGATTCCATGCAGTGACCCAAAAAAAAACAACTCCGAAAAAGAGGGAAACGAGGCGGTCTTCTGGTCAGACTCCGGAGACGGGCACATCGTGCACCACTCCCTAGCATTCTTCTTGCCAATGTCCAGTCTCTTGACAACAAGGTTGATGAAATCCGAGCAAGGGTAGCATTCCAGAGGGACATCAGAGACTGTAACGTTCTTTGCTTCACGGAAACGTGGCTCACTGGAGAGACTCTATCCGAAGCGGTGCAGCCAACGGGTTTCTCCACACATCGCGCAGACAGAAACAAACAACTTTCTGGTAAGAAGAGGGGCGGCGGCGTATGCCTTATGACTAACGTGACATGGTGTGATGAAAGAAACATACAGGAACTCAAATCCTTCTGTTCACCTGATTTAGAATTCCTCACAATCAAATGTAGACCACATTATCTACCAAGAGAATTCTCTTCGATTATAATCACAGCCGTATACATCCCCCCCCAAGCAGACACATCGATGGCTCTGAACGAACTTTATTTAACTCTTTGCAAACTGGAAAACATTCATCCGGAGGCTGCATTCATTGTAGCTGGGGATTTTAACAAGGCTAATCTGAAAACAAGACTCCCTAAATTTTATCAGCATATCGATTGCGCAACCAGGGGTGGAAAGACCTTGGATTATTGTTACTCTAACTTCCGCGACGCATATAAGGCCCTGCCCCGCCCCCCTTTCGGAAAAGCTGACCACGACTCCATTTTGTTGATCCCTGCCTACAGACAGAAACTAAAACAAGAGGCTCCCACGCTGAGGTCTGTCCAACGCTGGTCCGACCAAGCTGACTCCACACTCCAAGACTGCTTCCACCACGTGGACTGGGACATGTTTCGTATTGCGTCAGACAACAACATTGACGAATACGCTGATTCGGTGTGTGAGTTCATTAGAACGTGCGTTGAAGATGTCGTTCCCATAGCAACGATTAAAACATTCCCTAACCAGAAACCGTGGATTGATGGCAGCATTCGCGTGAAACTGAAAGCGCGAACCACTGCTTTTAATCAGGGGAAGGTGTCTGGTAACATGACCGAATACAAACAGTGCAGCTATTCCCTCCGCAAGGCAATCAAACAAGCTAAGCGTCAGTACAGAGACAAAGTAGAATCTCAATTCAACGGCTCAGACACAAGAGGCATGTGGCAGGGTCTACAGTCAATCACGGACTACAGGAAGAAATCCAGCCCAGTCACGGACCAGGATGTCCTGCTCCCAGGCAGACTAAACAACTTTTTTGCCCGCTTTGAGGACAATACAGTGCCACTGACACGGCCGGCAACGAAAACATGCGGTCTCTCCTTCACTGCAGCCGAGGTGAGTAAGACATTTAAACGTGTTAACCCTCGCAAGGCTGCAGGCCCAGACGGCATCCCCAGCCGCGCCCTCAGAGCATGCGCAGACCAGCTGGCCGGTGTGTTTACGGACATATTCAATCAATCCCTATACCAGTCTGCTGTTCCCACATGCTTCAAGAGGGCCACCATTGTTCCTGTTCCCAAGAAAGCTAAGGTAACTGAGCTAAACGACTACCGCCCCGTAGCACTCACTTCCGTCATCATGAAGTGCTTTGAGAGACTAGTCAAGGACCATATCACCTCCACCCTACCTGACACCCTAGACCCACTCCAATTTGCTTACCGCCCAAATAGGTCCACAGACGATGCAATCTCAACCACACTGCACACTGCCCTAACCCATCTGGACAAGAGGAATACCTATGTGAGAATGCTGTTCATTGACTACAGCTCGGCATTCAACACCATAGTACCCTCCAAGCTCGTCATCAAGCTCGAGACCCTGGGTCTCGACCCCGCCCTGTGCAACTGGGTACTGGACTTCCTGACGGGCCGCCCCCAGGTGGTGAGGGTAGGCAACAACATCTCCTCCCCGCTGATCCTCAACACTGGGGCCCCACAAGGGTGCGTTCTGAGCCCTCTCCTGTACTCCCTGTTCACCCACGACTGCGTGGCCACGCACGCCTCCAACTCAATCATCAAGTTTGCGGACGACACAACAGTGGTAGGCTTGATTACCAACAACGACGAGACGGCCTACAGGGAGGAGGTGAGGGCCCTCGGAGTGTGGTGTCAGGAAAATAACCTCACACTCAACGTCAACAAAACTAAGGAGATGATTGTGGACTTCAGGAAACAGCAGAGGGAACACCCCCCTATCCACATCGATGGAACAGTAGTGGAGAGGGTAGCAAGTTTTAAGTTCCTCGGCATACACATCACAGACAAACTGAATTGGTCCACTCACACAGACAGCATTGTGAAGAAGGCGCAGCAGCGCCTCTTCAACCTCAGGAGGCTGAAGAAATTTGGCTTGTCACCAAAAGCACTCACAAACTTCTACAGATGCACAATCGAGAGCATCCTGGCGGGCTGTATCACCGCCTGGTATGGCAACTGCTCCGCCCTCAACCGTAAGGCTCTCCAGAGGGTAGTGAGGTCTGCACAACGCATCACCGGGGTCAAACTACCTGCCCTCCAGGACACCTACACCACCCGATGTCACAGGAAGGCCATAAAGATCATCAAGGACATCAACCACCCGAGCCACTGCCTGTTCACCCCGCTATCATCCAGAAGGCGAGGTCAGTACAGGTGCATCAAAGCTGGGACCGAGAGACTGAAAAACAGCTTCTATCTCAAGGCCATCAGACTGTTAAACAGCCACCACTAACATTGAGTGGCTGCTGCCAACACACTGACACTGACTCAACTCCAGCCACTTTAATAATGGGAATTGATGGGAAATGATGTAAATATATCACTAGCCACTTTAAACAATGCTACCTTATATAATGTTACTTACCCTACATTATTCATCTCATATGAAATACGTATATACTGTACTCTATATCATCGACTGTATCCTTATGTAATACATGTATCACTAGCCACTTTAAACTATGCCACTTTGTTTACATACTCATCTCATTTGTACATACTGTACTCGATACCATCTACTGTATCTTGCCTATGCTGCTCTGTACCATCACTCATTCATATATCCTTATGTACATATTCTTTATCCCCTTACACTGTGTACAAGACAGTAGTTTTGGAATTGTTAGTTAGATTACTTGTTGGTTATTACTGCATTGTCGGAACTAGAAGCACAAGCATTTCGCTACACTCGCATTAACATCTGCTAACCATGTGTATGTGACAAATAAAATTTGATTTGATTTGATTTGATTTGATTTTAATATTATGGCAGCCCGTTGTAACCGGACAACTTTTGAACCCATTTCCTGCTAGATACGAGACAGATCACTGCTCTATCTGATGTAAGACAATGAGCCTGTAGTGCAAAACGTTGGAGATTCCCCCTCTAGTCACCTCCAAATGAATCAGAGCAGAGTCACCGAATTCTGGACTCACCTAACACACTGTGATGCAGAATGTTATCATCACAAAGGCTTTGTTATGCAAATATCACAACCCAGAGAGTGGCCCTTTAGAGCAACTGGCCCAGAAGCACCAGCTAATTTCAACCATTTGACCACAAATAACAAAATTCTAACAAATAGAAAATACTGTACATACACTCATTTTAATTACAAACTTTACCAAATTCTAAATTGAAATATCAAATTAGCACAACGCCTTGTCAAAATTAGCAATGTACAGACTGAGTGACCATAGCCTGGCCATAGAGATGCCATAGAACAACATGGAAGGTCAGAGAAGACTATGTAAACATTGTGGGTCAGGTGAACTAGAGAATGGGCAAAACTTCCTACCCCACTGCTGCACATATGACTCAATCAAAGGTATTTATCTCCTGAAATTTAAAGAAAGAATTGCAGCCTTCTTCTACTGCCTGTTCAGGAGAATCTGCATTTTGGTAGGACAAAACGTAGAGATAGTAGATATTGCTGCAGATTGCACTGGCCTGTCGTCGTATAATAGAGACAGTAGATCTGGCTCCATATTATGACCTGGTCTGTCATAATGTAATAGAGACGGTAGATCTGGTTCCATATTATATCCTGGTCTGTCATAATGTAATAGAGACAGTAGATCTGGCTCCATATTATATCCTGGTCTGTCATAATGTAATAGAGACAGTAGATCTGGCTCCATATTATATCCTGGTCTGTCATAATAGAGACAGTAGATCTGGCTCCATATTATATCCTGGTCTGTCATAATGTAATAGAGACAGTAGATCTGGCTCCATATTATATCCTGGTCTGTTATAACAGAGACAGTAGATCTGGCTCCATATTATGTCCTGGTCTGTCATAATGTAATAGAGACAGTAGATCTGGCTCCATATTATATCCTGGTCTGTCATAATGTAATAGAGACAGTAGATCTGGCTCCATATTATATCCTGGTCTGTCATAATAGAGACAGTAGATCTGGCTCCATATTATATCCTGATCTGTCATAATGTAATAGAGACAGTAGATCTGGCTCCATATTATATCCTAGTCTGTCATAATGTAATAGAGACAGTAGATCTGGTTCCATATTATATCCCGG
>NC_048585.1:57609889-57617389 GCF_013265735.2 Oncorhynchus mykiss | reverse complement strand
TGTCGTGTCCTCATCACAACTGTCTTGGTGTGCTTGGAACATGTTAGTTTGTTGGTGACGTGGACGCCAAGGAAATGGAATCTCTCAACCTGCTCCACTACAGCCCCGTCGATGAGAATGGGGGAGTGCTCGGGCCTCTTTTTTCCTGTAGTCTACAATCATCTCCTTAGTCTTGATCACGTTGAGGGATCAGGCCTACTACTGTTGTGTCATCTGCAAACTTAATGATGGTGTTGGAGTCGTGCCTGGCCGTGCAGTCATGAGTGAACAGGGAGTACAGGAGGGGACTGCGCACGCACCCCTGAGGGGCCCCCGTGTTGAGGATCAGCGTGGCAGATGTGTTGTTTCCTACCCTTACCACCTGGGGGCGGCCCGTCAGGAAGTCCGGTATCCAGTTGCAGAGTGAAGTGTTCAGTCCCAGTATCCTTGGCTTAGTGATGAGCTTTGACGGCACTATGGAGTTGAATGCTGAGCTGTAGTCAATGAATAGCATTCTCACATAGGTGTTCCTTTTGCCTAGGTGTGAAGGGGCAGTGTGGAGTGCAGTAGAGATTGCATCATCTGTGGATCAGTTGGTGCGGTATGCAAATTGGAGTGTGGATAATGGTGTTGACGTGAGACCAGCCTTGGTCTCTCTGCTGCCATGTGCTCTCTCTGTGCGTCTGTCCCTGTTTGCCTGTCCCTGGTCCCTGTGTCTGCCCCTGTCTGTCCCTATGTGTCCCTGTCCCTGTGTGTCCCTGTTTGTACCTGTCCCTGTGTGTCAGTCCTTGTCTGTCCCTGTCTTCCTGTCCCTGTGTGTGTCTGTCCATGTGTGCCCCTGTGTGTCTGTCCCTGTGTGTGTCTGTCCCTGTGTGTGTGTCTGTCCCTGTGTGTGTCTGTCCCTGTGTGTGTGTCTGTCCCTGTGTGTGTGTCTGTCCCTGTGTGTGTGTCTGTCCCTGTGTGTGTCTGTCCCTGTGTGTCTGTCCCTGTGTGTGTGTCTGTCCCTGTGTGTGTCTGTCCCTGTGTGTGTCTGTGTGTCTGTCCCTGTGTGTGTCTGTCCCTGTGTGCCCCTGTGTGTCTGTCCCTGTGTGTCTGTCCCTGTGTGTCTGTCCCTGTGTGTGTCTGTCCCTGTGTCTCCCTGTCCCTGTGTCTCCCTGTCCCTGTGTGTGTCTGTCCCTGTGTGTCTGTCCCTGTCCCTGTGTGTTTGTCCCTGTGTGTCTGTCCCTGTGTGTCTGTCCATGTGTGTGTCTGTCCCTGTGTCTCCCTGCCCCTGTGTCTCCCTGCCCCTGTGTGTCTGTCCCTGTGTCTCCCTGTCCCTGTGTGTCTGTCCCTGTCCCTGGGTGTCTGTCCCTGTGTCTGTCCCTGTCCATGTGTGTCTGTCCCTGTCCCTGTGTGTCTGTCCCTGTCCCTGTGTGTGGCATGATGACTAAGAGTCCTCAGCTAAGCCTTAATGTCAGCTAGTTGAAGTTATGACAGAGACACTGGGCGCACGTGAACACTTTGAGGGCCTAAGGAAAAGTCCTGGTTCTGGACCCCGTCCTCTGCAACTGGATCCTGGACTTCCTGTTGGGCCGACAGCAGTGGGTGGGGGAAGGCAGCAACAACATCGCTATACTGATCCCCCCCCCCCCCTCCCACCGGGGTGTGTTCAGCTCCGACCTCCCTGGACACGCACGACTCCAACTCAATCAACAGAGTTTGCTGACGACAGGACAACGGTAGGTAGGCCTGATCAGGAACGATGATGAGAAACCGAGACGAGAATAGAGCCCTAGAAGAGTGGTGCCAGGAAAAAATAACCTCTCCCTCAACGTCAACAGAAACCAAGGAGCTTTTCGTCGACTATAAGAAACAGAAGATGGGCCACCTTCCACGTCAACGGAGCCACAGTGGGGAGGGTAAAGTTCCTCGGCGGACACATCATTGAGGACATGAAATGGTCCAAACCCATCAACACCATGCTGGAGAAGGCACAACGGCGCCTCTTCAACCTCATGTGGCTGAAGTAATTATGCATGGCATGATGCTAGCCCTCCCGGACTTCTACAACACTCAGTGTCGAAGAAAGGACCAGAAGAAAATTAAAGACCTCAGCCAACCGGGACACGGTCTGTTCTCTCTGCTACTATCAAGCAGAATGAGACCGTACTGGTGCATCAGAACTGGGACAGAGAGACTGAGAAACAGCTTCTATCACCAGACCATCAGATTGTTGAACAGCTTCTATTACCATCAGACTGTTGAACAGCTTCTATTACCATCAGACTGTTGAACAGCTTCTATCACCATCAGACTGTTGAACAGCTTCTATCACCATCAGACTGTTGAACAGCTTCTATCACCATCAGACTGTTGAACAGCTTCTATTACCATCAGACTGTTAAACAGCTTCTATTACCATCAGACTGTTGAACAGCTTATATTACCAGACCATCAGACTGTTGAACAGCTTCTACTACCAGACCATCAGACTGTTGAACAGCTTCTATCACCATCAGACTGTTGAACAGCTTCTATCACCATCAGACTGTTGAACAGCTTCTACTACCAGACCATCAGACTGTTGAACAGCTTCTATCACCATCAGACTGTTGAACAGCTTCTACTACCAGACCATCAGACTGTTGAACAGCTTCTATCACCATCAGACTGTTGAACAGCTTCTATCACCATCAGACTGTTGAACAGCTTCTATTACCATCAGACTGTTAAACAGCTTCTATCACCATCAGACTGTTGAACAGCTTATATTACCAGACCATCAGACTGTTGAACAGCTTCTACTACCAGACCATCAGACTGTTGAACAGCTTCTATCACCATCAGACTGTTGAACAGCTTCTATCACCATCAGACTGTTGAACAGCTTCTATTACCATCAGACTGTTGAACAGCTTCTATCACCAGACCATCAGATTGTTGAACAGCTTCTATTACCATCAGACTGTTGAACAGCTTCTATTACCATCAGACTGTTGAACAGCTTCTATCACCATCAGACTGTTGAACAGCTTCTACTACCATCAGACTGATGAACAGCTTATATCACCATCAGACTGTTGAACAGCTTATATTACCATCAGACTGTTGAACAGCTTCTACTACCAGACCATCAGACTGTTGAACAGCTTCTATTACCAGACCATCAGACTGTTGAACAGCTTCTACTACCAGACCATCAGACTGTTGAACAGCTTCTATCACCATCAGACTGTTGAACAGCTTCTATCACCATCAGACTGTTGAACAGCTTCTATTACCATCAGACTGTTGAACAGCTTCTATCACCAGACCATCAGATTGTTGAACAGCTTCTATTACCATCAGACTGTTGAACAGCTTCTATTACCATCAGACTGTTGAACAGCTTCTACTACCATCAGACTGATGAACAGCTTATATCACCATCAGACTGTTGAACAGCTTATATTACCATCAGACTGTTGAACAGCTTCTACTACCAGACCATCAGACTGTTGAACAGCTTCTATTACCAGACCATCAGACTGTTGAACAGCTTCTACTACCAGACCATCAGACTGTTGAACAGCTTCTATTACCAGACCATCAGACTGTTGAACAGCTTCTATCACCATCAGACTGTTGAACAGCTTCTATCACCATCAGACTGTTGAACAGCTTCTATTACCATCAGACTGTTGAACAGCTTCTATTACCATCAGACTGTTGAACAGCTTCTATTACCATCAGACTGTTGAACAGCTTCTATTACCATCAGACTGTTGAACAGCTTATATCACCATCAGACTGTTGAACAGCTTCTATCACCATCAGACTGTTGAACAGCTTCTATTACCATCAGACTGTTGAACAGCTTCTATTACCATCAGACTGTTGAACAGCTTCTATTACCATCAGACTGTTGAACAGCTTCTATTACCATCAGACTGTTGGACAGCTTATATTACCATCAGACTGTTAAACAGCTTCTATCACCATCAGACTGATGAACAGCTTCTATTACCATCAGACTGTTGAACAGCTCCTATCACCATCAGACTGTTGGACAGCTTCTATTACCATCAGACTGTTGAACAGCTTCTATTACCAGACCATTAGACTGTAGAACAGTTTATATCACCATCAGACTGTAGAACAGCTTCTATCACCAGACCATCAGACTGTTGAACAGCTTCTATTACCAGACCATCAGACTGTTGAACAGCTTCTATTACCAGACCATCAGACTGTTGAACAGCTTCTATTACCAGACCATCAGACTGTTGAACAATTTATATCACCATTAGACTGTAGAACAGTTATCACCATTAGACTGTAGAACAGTTTATATCACCATTAGACTGTAGAACAGTTATCACCATCAGACTGTAGAACAGTTTATATCACCATTAGATTGTAGAACAGTTTATATCACCATTAGACTGTAGAACAGTTTATATCACCATTAGACTGTAGAACAGTTATCACCATTAGACTGTAGAACAGTTATCACCATTAGACTGTAGAACAGTTATCACCATTAGACTGTAGAACAGTTATCACCATTAGACTGTAGAACAGTTATCACCATTAGACTGTAAAACAGTTATCACCATTAGACTGTAGAACAGTTATCACCATTAGACTGTAGAACAGTTTATATCACCATTAGACTGTAGAACAGTTTATATCACCATTAGACTGTAGAACAGTTTATATCACCATTAGACTGTAGAACAGTTTATATGACCATTAGACTGTAGAACAGTTTATATCACCATTAGACTGTAGAACAGTTTATATCACCATTAGACTGTAGAACAGTTTATATCACCATTAGACTGTAGAACAGTTATCACCATTAGACTGTAGAACAGTTATCACCATTAGACTGTAGAACAGTTATCACCATTAGACTGTAGAACAGTTATAACCATTAGACTGTAGAACAGTTATCACCATCAGACTGTAGAACAGTTATCACCATTAGACTGTAGAACAGTTTATATCACCATTAGACTGTAGAACAGTTTATATCACCATTAGACTGTAGAACAGTTTATATCACCATTAGACTGTAGAACAGTTATCACCATTAGACTGTAGAACAGTTATCACCATTAGACTGTAGAACAGTTATCACCATCAGACTGTAGAACAGTTATCACCATTAGACTGTAGAACAGTTATCACCATTAGACTGTAGAACAGTTATCACCATTAGACTGTAGAACAGTTATCACCATTAGACTGTAGAACAGTTATCACCATTAGACTGTAGAACAGTTATCACCATTAGACTGTAGAACAGTTTATATCACCATTAGACTGTAGAACAGTTTATATCACCATTAGACTGTAGAACAGTTATCAACATTAGACTGTAGAACAGTTATCACCATTAGACTGTAGAACAGTTATCACCATTAGACTGTAGAACAGTTTATATCACCATTAGACTGTAGAACAGTTATCACCATTAGACTGTAGAACAGTTATCACCATTAGACTGTAGAACAGTTATCACCATTAGACTGTAGAACAGTTTATATCACCATTAGACTGTAGAACAGTTTATATCACCATTAGACTGTAGAACAGTTATCACCATTAGACTGTAGAACAGTTATCACCATCAGACTGTAGAACAGTTATCACCATTAGACTGTAGAACAGTTATCACCATTAGACTGTAGAACAGTTATCACCATTAGACTGTAGAACAGTTATCACCATTAGACTGTAGAACAGTTATCACCATTAGACTGTAGAACAGTTTATATCACCATTAGACTGTAGAACAGTTTATATCACCATTAGACTGTAGAACAGTTATCAACATTAGACTGTAGAACAGTTATCACCATTAGACTGTAGAACAGTTATCACCATTAGACTGTAGAACAGTTTATATCACCATTAGACTGTAGAACAGTTTATATCACCATTAGACTGTAGAACAGTTATCACCATTAGACTGTAGAACAGTTATCACCATCAGACTGTAGAACAGTTATCACCATTAGACTGTAGAACAGTTATCACCATTAGACTGTAGAACAGTTATCACCATTAGACTGTAGAACAGTTATCACCATTAGACTGTAGAACAGTTATCACCATTAGACTGTAGAACAGTTTATATCACCATTAGACTGTAGAACAGTTTATATCACCATTAGACTGTAGAACAGTTATCAACATTAGACTGTAGAACAGTTATCACCATTAGACTGTAGAACAGTTATCACCATTAGACTGTAGAACAGTTTATATCACCATTAGACTGTAGAACAGTTATCACCATTAGACTGTAGAACAGTTATCACCATTAGACTGTAGAACAGTTATCACCATTAGACTGTAGAACAGTTTATATCACCATTAGACTGTAGAACAGTTTATATCACCATTAGACTGTAGAACAGTTTATATCACCATTAGACTGTAGAACAGTTATCACCATTAGACTGTAGAACAGTTATCACCATTAGACTGTAGAACAGTTATCACCATTAGACTGTAGAACACTTATCACCATTAGACTGTAGAACACTTATCACCATCAGACTGTAGAACAGTTATCACCATTAGACTGTAGAACAGTTATCACCATTAGACTGTAGAACAGTTATCACCATTAGACTGTAGAACAGGTTTTATTTTTTAAAAACTTTTTTTCTCCCCAATTTTGTGGTATATTTTTTAGTATCCAATTGGTAGTTACAATCTCGTCCCATCACTGCAACTCCTACGAACTCGGGAGAGGCAATGGTCGAGAGCCATATGTCCCCCAAAACACGAACAGGCCAAGCTGCTTCTTGACACACTGCTCACTTGACCCGGAAGCCAGCCCTACCAATGTGTTAGAGGAAACACCATCCACCTGTCCACCGAAGTCAGCTTGCATGAGCTCGGCCTGCCACAATGAGTCGCTAGAGCGCGATGGGACAAGGAAATCGCCAAACCTAACCTAACCTGGATGACACTGGGCCAGTTGTGCGTTGCATAATGGGTCTCCCAGTCGTGGTCGGCTGTGACCAAGCCTGGGATCGAACGCAGGGCTGTAGTAACTCCCCAGGCACTACAATCCAGTGTCTTAGTCTGCTGCGCCACTCGGGAGGCCTTACACAACATACTTAAACACACACACACCTCACAAACACACACACAAACACACACACACACACACCTCACAAACACACACACACACATACACCACACACACACACACACACACACACACACACACACACACACACACACACACACACACACACACACACACACACACACACACACACACACACACACACCTCACACACACACACACACACACACACACACCTCACAAACACACACACACACACACACACACACCTCACAAACACACACACACACACACCTCACACACACACACACACACACACACCTCACAAACACACACACACACACCTCACACACACACACACACACACCTCACAAACACACACACACACACACACACACACCTCAAACACACAAACACACACCTCACAAACACACACACACCTCACAAAC
>NC_048585.1:57594889-57599889 GCF_013265735.2 Oncorhynchus mykiss | reverse complement strand
GTAGTCCCTCCCAGCCATTCTTGTTTTAAAGGCCTGTCTATGATTTATTCTCTACTAGCCATTCTTGTATTAAAGGCTTGTCTATGATTTATTCTCTACTAGCCATTCTTGTTTTAAAGGCCTGTCTATGATTTATTCTCTACTAGCCATTCTTGTTTTAAAGGCCTGTCTATGATTTATTCTCTAACAGCCATTCTTGTTTTAAAGGCCTGTCTATGATTTATTATCTACCAGCCATTCTTGTTTTAAAGGCCTGTCTATGATTTATTCTCTACCAGCCATTCTTGTTTTAAAGGCCTGTCTATGATGTAGTCCCTCCCAGCCATTCTTGTTTTAAAGGCCTGTCTGGCTTGACATGGTCTAATAAACTCTGTATCAGTCAGACTGAAGGCTCTTTACTGTTTGACAGCAAGGATTTTAATAAAGGCCCTCGCAATGCAGAGAAGCTGTGTACCAGGTTGTGTGTGTGTGTGTGTGCGTGTGTGGAAGAAAGTATAGAACTGGAGATATTCTAGTGTTCACACCATTATCAGAGCCATTGACTGTACATGAATGTAAGCAAGTACGTGTGTGCGTCTGTGTGTGAGTGTGTGTGTGTGAGTGTGTGTGTGTGTGTGTGTGTGTGTGTGTGAGTGTGTGTATCTCTGTGGATTACCCAGTGATCGGAAAGGAGTGGACCAGGGCCTGAGTGACTCACCTCATTACCCTCTCCCTCCCTCTCTCCCTCTCCCGCTGTCTCTCTCCCTCTCTCTCTCTCTCATCCACATGCCACTGCTGCCAGCGAGCCCTCACCACAAGGTCCCAATGCATTCTGGTACATTGGGCCACACGTCACACAATGACAGGATCACACACACACACACAGACCTACACAGACACACACACACACACACACACACACGCTACATTTTATCAACTTAATTGTGTGTGTGTGTGTGTGTGTGTGTGTGTGTGTGTGTGTGTGTGTGTGTTCTCAAAGCATTCCAGCATCTCATAAGGAATGAGCAGTTAGAAATCTTATGCCCTCTGTACACATAGCCTAGGATCTGCAACTCCAGGATCGTGTTCGACTCTAGGACTCCAGGATCGTGTTCGACTCCAGGATCGTGTTCGACTCCAGGATCGCGTCCGACTCCAGGATCGCGTCCGACTCCAGGATCGCGTCCGACTCCAGGATCGCGTCCGACTCCAGGATCGCGTTCGACTCCAGGATCGCGTCCGAATCCAGGATCGCGTCCGACTCCATGATCGCGTCCGACTCCAGGATCGCGTCCGACTCCAGGATCGCGTCCGACTCCAGGATCGCGTTCGACTCCAGGATCGTGCCCATTCTAGTGTTTGAGGTACACAGCCCTCATTTTATATGTCACACCAACATCCACTGATAAAATGCCAACCAACAGCACACTGTATAACCGTTGTGGTCATACATCACCCCTGCTGACATATAAGTTACGTGTCTCATACAGCTGGATCATTTACGACGTTGATTTGAACATCGTATTGTAGGAGGGGAGGTTTTAATAATACATGGTCGAGCCGAGATCAAATCCTTTGAAATATGAAACATGAACTAGAGGCTCGCTTGGTTGACTGGCAGCTGCTGCAATCGGTATAACGATGTCCTTCATCGTTTATTTACATGGAGGCTATTATGAATATTTAGACTTAGACTGGGATAAGAAATATTATATTTGTATTCTCTACTGAATCGTTTAATGAAATAATAGATGATGGACACGAAGCATGAGATATTTACAGGTTGAGGACAATTTTTGTGAGTGAAACAAAGCGAGAGAGAGAGAGAGAGAGAGAGACAAACAGAGAGACCAAGAGGGAGAGAGATAGACAGAGAGAGCGAGAGAGAGAGACTAAAAGAGAGAGAGAGATAGACAGAGAGAGCGAGAGAGAGAGACTAAAAGAGAGAGAGAGAGATAGACAGAGAGAGATAGACAGAGAGAGCGAGAGAGAGAGAGAGAGAGAGAGAGAGAGAGAGAGATAGACAGAGAGAGAGAGAGAGAGAGAGAGAGAGAGAGAGAGAGAGAGAGAGAGAGAGAGAGAGAGACAGAGAGACAGAGAGACAGAGAGACAGAGAGAGAGAGAGAGAGAGAGAGAGAGAGAGAGAGAGAGAGAGAGAGAGAGAGCGAGAGAGAGAGAGAGAGAGAGAGAGAGAGAGAGAGAGAGAGAGAGAGAGAGAGAGAGAGACATGTAGGAGAGAGACCAATTCTAGAGCAACAAAGAGAAAGAGAAATAAATTGACTTCTTCCACCTTTCCATGACAGCCAACTGTTTCCATCTTTTCATCAGCCAACACCAAAACTTGTTGATGAAAGCATTTGTGAATCAATCTGCAGTTTGGTGACAATAGAAGCTCAAAGGGAAGAAGAGAGGGAAGCGTAGAAGAGAAGAGAGGGAAGAGATCAAGCAGCCTGCTTAATACAGGCTGTTTATAAAGGGAGGTGTTTTCATCCCTCTCTATCTCCTTTTATGTGTCCAGCAAAGCATCCTTTAATCATTTACACTTTGAACAAGACGGCCTAATGGCTCCCTCGGGACGCCACGGCAACGGTGGCCATTTTGACAGATTATTTTGTCAGATGTGAAACGGACGGAGAAGAAGAAGAAAGAAAGATTTGTTTTAATGGGAAATCTGTTCCTCCCAGAGGAAGAGTTGTGATGTTTATTAGAAAATAAATAAAGAGCGAGAGATAGAAAAACAGAGAAAGAGAGAGTGAGAGAAATGTAGTTGAATTATCTCTGGAGTTACGTTCTCTATAGTTGAATTATCTCTGTAGTTTAATTATCTCTGTATTTGAATTATCTATGTTGTTTAGTTATCTCTGTCGTTGAATTATCTCTGTAGTTGAAATATCTCTGTAGTTAAGTTATCTCTGTCGTAGAATGATCTCTGTAGTTTAGTCTATGACTGGATGTGAAGGAATGACAGTTGTGTTTGTGATGCTAATGTTAACTCGCTAATGTGAGGATGTTTGACTTGATAAAAAACAAAACAACAACAAGTTGTAAAGAAAAAGCCTGGTTAACGTAACATTGGTGACGATGTATTGTAGCTATATCTTATTCATTGCCAATCAAACAAGTCCCGAGGCACTGTGTGCTAATGACTCAACTGGGTAGTTCTGCTGTCTATAAAGAAATGGGCGGGATATACGTAGGTTGATTGTGCTGGTATGACTGGGTAGTTCTGCTGTCTATAAAGAAATGGGCGGGATGTAGGTTGATTGTGCTGGTATGACTGGGTAGTTCTGCTGTCTATAAAGAAATGGGCGGGATGTAGGTTGATTGTGCTGGTATGACTGGATCGCACAGGTGCGCAATTTGATTTGTTCTGTTGCCAAGCAGCATTCCACATCAACCTTCACTTTCCCAGTGTCTATTAGCATTAAAGAGAGATTCACATCAACCTTCACTTTCCCAGTGTCTATTAGTATTAAATAGAGATTCACATCAACCTTCACTTTCCCAGTGTCTATTAGTATTAAATAGAGATTCACATCAACCTTCACTTTCCCAGTGTCTATTAGTATTAAAGAGAGATTCACATCAACCTTCACTTTCCCAGTGTCTATTAGTATTAAATAGAGATTCACATCAACCTTCACTTTCCCAGTGTCTATTAGTATTCAAGAGAGATTCACATCAACCTTCACTTTCCCAGTGTCTATTAGTATTAAATAGAGATTCACATCAACCTTCACTTTCCCAGTGTCTATTAGCATTAAAGAGAGATTCACATCAACCTTCACTTTCCCAGTGTCTATTAGTATTAAATAGAGATTCACATTAACCTTCACTTTCCCAGTGTCTATTAGCATTAAAGAGAGATTCACATCAACCTTCACTTTCCCAGTGTCTATTAGTATTAAATAGAGATTCACATCAACCTTCACTTTCCCAGTGTCTATTAGTATTAAATAGAGATTCACATCAACCTTCACTTTCCCAGTGTCTATTAGTATTAAAGAGAGATTCACATCAACCTTCACTTTCCCAGTGTCTATTAGTATTCAAGAGAGATTCACATCAACCTTCACTTTCCCAGTGTCTATTAGTATTAAAGAGAGATTCACATCAACCTTCACTTTCCCAGTGTCTATTAGTATTAAATAGAGATTCACATCAACCTTCACTTTCCCAGTGTCTATTAGTATTAAAGAGAGATTCACATCAACCTTCACTTTCCCAGTGTCTATTAGTATTAAATAGAGATTCACATCAACCTTCACTTTCCCAGTGTCTATTAGTATTAAATAGAGATTCACATCAACCTTCACTTTCCCAGTGTCTATTAGTATTCAAGAGAGATTCACATCAACCTTCACTTTCCCAGTGTCTATTAGTATTAAAGAGAGATTCACATCAACCTTCACTTTCCCAGTGTCTATTAGTATTAAAGAGAGATTCACATCAACCTTCACTTTCCCAGTGTCTATTAGTATTAAAGAGAGATCCACATCAACCTTCACTTTCCCAGTGTCTATTAGTATTAAAGAGAGATTCACATCAACCTTCACTTTCCCAGTGTCTATTAGTATTAAATAGAGATTCACATCAATCTTCCTACTGAACCTGGTCGTGTCACTGTCTGGCCCAGTTCTGGAGAGGTGTCCTTCCCTTCATCTGGGCTCTACCTGTTCCAAATGTCAAGTCCTCTCACTCAAACTCCTCTTTGTCTCTTTTCAGGAATCCTATCCCTGAATTATTGAAGAAACAAAATCAACTTTTATGAAATTCTAAAAATGTCATGCCTTTACTTACAATCTCTGTCTCAAATGCCACCCTCTCCTGGCTGTATCACAACCGGCCGTGATTGGTCCCATAGGGCGGCGCACAATTGTCCCTGCGTTTTCTGTGTTTGGCCGGCGTAGACCGTAATTGTAAACAAGAATTTGTTCTTAGTGGCCTTGCCTAGTTAAATAAAGGTTAAATAAAAACATAAAATATAAATTGTGGTCAGAAGAAGTATACTACAAAGGTAA
>NC_048585.1:57577389-57589889 GCF_013265735.2 Oncorhynchus mykiss | reverse complement strand
AAGACCAAGCTGCTCCAAGCTATTAAGACCATGCTGCTCCAAGCTATTAAGACCATGCTGCTCCATGCTTGCTCCAGCTCCATGCTGTGGTCTTTTCTGTTTCACCTGTGCTGATATTTAATCACATTTAACAAACACAACATTTATCCAAGACAACAACAGATGAAAGTCTGTCTGAGGCATTTCCTCTCCGCTCTGTGTGTGTGTGTGTGTGTGTGTGTATATGTGAGTGAGTGAGTGAGTGGGTGAGTGAGTGAGTGTTCGTATCAATCATCCAAACCCCTAACACCAACCTGGGGAGAAGTGCTGCGGTAGCTCAATTAGTGAGGCAAGCAGCAAACTACTCGTTTTTCTTCTCCTCCCTCCATTTGTTTTCTTTCTCCTCTCGGTGCATGTTTCCAGCTAGGACCAAAGAGTCAAACACACACACACACACACACACACACACACACACACACACACACACACACACACACACACACACACACACACACACACAGGGGTTACAGCAACAACAACAAAAATCCCCTGACTCAAACTCTCAGATGGATTGTCTCGGGCCAAGTTAACCTCCCCTTTCATTTAAGAAAGTCATGACCATCCTGCTTTTAGGGAAAGAGGGTGTATGCCTCATTTATTTTTTCATTATTTTTTATTTCACCTTTATTTAACTAGGTAGGCTAGTTGAGAACAAGTTCTCATTTGCAACTACGACCTGGCCAAGATAAAGCATAGCAGTATGAGCAGACAACACAGAGTTACACATGGAGTAAACAATTAACAAGTCAATAACACAGTAGAAAACAAAGGGGGAGTCTATATACAATGTGTGCAAAAGGCATGAGGTAGGCGAATAATTACAATTTTGCAGATTAACACTGGAGTGATAAATGATCAGGTGGTCATGTACAGGTAGAGATATTGGTGTGCAAAAGAGCAGAAAAGTAAATAAATAAAAACAGTATGGGGATGAGGTAGGTGAAAATGGGTGGGCTATTTACCAATAGACTATGTACAGCTGCAGCGATCGGTTAGCTGCTCAGATAGCTGATGTTTGAAGTTGGTGAGGGAGATAAAAGTCTCCAACTTCAGCGATTTTTGCAATTCGTTCCAGTCACAGGCAGCAGAGTACTGGAACGAAAGGCGGCCAAATGAGGTGTTGGCTTTAGGGATGATCAGTGAGATACACCTGCTGGAGCGCGTGCTACGGATGGGTGTTGCCATCGTGACCAGTGAGCTGAGATAAGGCGGAGCTTTACCTAGCATGGACTTGTAGATGACCTGGAGCCAGTGGGTCTGGCGACGAATATGTAGCGAGGGCCAGCCGACTAGAGCATACAAGTCGCAGTGGTGGGTGGTATAAGGTGCTTTAGTGACAAAACGGATGGCACTGTGATAGACTGCATCCAGTTTGCTGAGTAGAGTCTTGGAAGCCATTTTGTAGATGACATCGCCGAAGTCGAGGATCGGTAGGATAGTCAGTTTTACTAGGGTAAGCTTGGCGGCGTGAGTGAAGGAGGCTTTGTTGCGGAATAGAAAGCCGACTCTTGATTTGATTTTCGATTGGAGGTGTATGATATGAGTCTGGAAGGAGAGTTTGCAGTCTAGCCAGACACCTAGGTACTTATAGATGTCCACATATTCTAGGTCGGAACCATCCAGGGTGGTGATGCTAGGCGGGCATGCGGGTGCAGGCAGCGATCGATTGAAAAGCATGCATTTGGTTTTACTAGCGTTTAAGAGCAGTCGGAGGCCACGGAAGGAGTGTTGTATGGCATTGAAGCTTGATTGGAGGTTAGATAGCACAGTGTCCAATGACGGGCCGAAAGTATATAGAATGGTGTCGTCTGCGTAGAGGTGGATCAGGGAATCGCCCGCAGCAAGAGCAACATCATTGATGTATACAGAGAAAAGAGTCGGCCCGAGAATTGAACCCTTTGGCACCCCCATAGAGACTGCCAGAGGACCGGACAGCATGCCCTCCGATTTGACACACTGAACTCTGTCTGCAAAGTAATTGGTGAACCAGGCAAGGCAGTCATCCGAAAAACCGAGGCTACTGAGTCTGCCGATAAGAATATGGTGATTGACAGAGTCGAAAGCCTTGGCAAGGTCAATGAAGACGGCTGCACAGTACTGTCTTTTATCGATGGCGGTTATGATATCGTTTAGTACCTTGCGTGTGGCTGAGGTGCACCCGTGACCGGCTCGGAAACCAGATTGCACAGCGGAGAAGGTACAGTGGGATTCGAGATGGTCAGTGACCTGTTTGTTGACTTGGCTTTCGAAGACCTTAGATAGGCAGGGCAGGATGGATATAGGTCTGTAACAGTTTGGGTCCAGGGTGTCTCCCCCTTTGAAGAGGGGGATGACTGCGGCAGCTTTCCAATCCTTGGGGATCTCAGACGATATGAAAGAGAGGTTGAACAGGCTGGTAATAGGGGTTGCGACAATGGTGGCGGATAGTTTCAGAAATAGAGGGTCCAGATTGTCAAGCCCAGCTGATTTGTACGGGTCCAGGTTTTGCAGCTCTTTCAGAACATCTGCTATCTGGATTTGGGTAAAGGAGAACCTGGAGAGGCTTGGGCGAGGAGCAGCGGGGGGGGCGGGGCTGTTGGCCGAGGTTGAAGTAGCCAGGCGGAAGGCATGGCCAGCCGTTGAGAAATGCTTATTGAAGTTTTCGATAATCATGGATTTATCGGTGGTGACCGTGTTACCTAGCCTCAGTGCAGTGGGCAGCTGGGAGGAGGTGCTCTTGTTCTCCATTGACTTCACAGTGTCCCAGAACTTTTTGGAGTTGGAGCTACAGGATGCAAACTTCTGCCTGAAGAAGCTGGCCTTAGCTTTCCTGACTGACTGCGTGTATTGGTTCCGGACTTCCCTGAACAGTTGCATATCACGGGGACTATTCGATGCTATTGCAGTCCGCCACAGGATGTTTTTGTGCTGGTCGAGGGCAGTCAGGTCTGGGGTGAACCAAGGGCTGTATCTGTTCTTAGTTCTGCATTTTTTGAACGGAGCATGCTTATCTAAAATGGTGAGGAAGTTACTTTTAAAGAATGACCAGGCATCCTCAACTGACGGGATGAGGTCAATGTCCTTCCAGGATACCCGGGCCAGGTCGATTAGAAAGGCCTGCTCACAGAAGTGTTTTAGGGAGCGTTTGACAGTGATGAGGGGTGGTCGTTTGACTGCGGCTCCGTAGCGGATACAGGCAATGAGGCAGTGATCGCTGAGATCCTGGTTGAAGACAGCGGAGGTGTATTTGGAGGGCCAGTTGGTCAGGATGACGTCTATGAGGGTGCTCTTGTTTACAGAGTTAGGGTTGTACCTGGTGGGTTCCTTGATGATTTGTGTGAGATTGAGGGCATCTAGCTTAGATTGTAGGACTGCCGGGGTGTTAAGCATATCCCAGTTTAGGTCACCTAACAGAACAAACTCTGAAGATAGATGGGGGGCGATCAATTCACAAATGGTGTCCAGGGCACAGCTGGGAGCTGAGGGAGGTCGGTAGCAGGCGGCAACAGTGAGAGACTTATTTCTGGAGAGAGTAATTTTCAAGATTAGTTGTTCGAACTGTTTGGGTATGGACCTGGAAAGTATGACATTACTTTGCAGGCTATCTCTGCAGTAGACTGCAACTCCTCCCCCTTTGGGGAGGACTCATGGTGTAATCATAACAACATACAGGAACTCAAGTCTTTTTATTCACCTGAACTAGAATTCCTTACCATCAAATGCCGACCACATTATTTCCCAAGAAAATTTTCTTTGATTATAGTCGTACATCCCCCCAAGCAGATACCGCGACGGCCCTTAAAGAACTTCACTGGACTCTATGTAAACTGGAAACCATATGTCCTGAGGCTGCGTTTATTAAAGCTGGGGATTTTAACAAAGCAAATTTCAGAACGAGGTTACCTAAATTCTACCGGCACATTGATTGTTGTACCCACTTGAGCAAAACATTGAACAACTGCTACTCTAACTTCCGCGATGCACACATCGACCGGACAGTAGTGGAGAAGGTGGAAAGTTTTAAGTTCCTGGGCATACATACGCATCACGGACAAACTGCAATGGTCCACCCACACAGACAGTGTGGTGAAGAAGGTGCAACAGCGCCTCTTCAACCTCAGGAGGCTGAAGAAATTTGGCTTGTCACCTAAAACTCCACAAACCTCTACAGATGCACAATCTAGAGCATCCTGTCGGGCTGTATCACCGCCTGGCATGGCATCTGCACCACCCTCAACCACAAGGCTCTTCAGAGGGTAATGCGGTCTGTACAACTCATCACCGGGTGCAAACTACCTGCCCTCCAGGACACCTACACCACCCAAAGTCGGAAGGCCAAAAAGATCATCAAGGACAACAACCACCCGAGCCACTGCTTGTTCACCCCACTATCATCCAGAAGCCGAGGTCAGTACAGGTGCATCAAAGCTGGGACCGAGAGACTGAAAAACAGCTTCTATCTCAAGGCTGTTAATTAAAACGCTATCGCTAACATAGAGAGGCTGCTGCCAACATATTGACTCAAATCACTGGCCACTTTAATACATCTAATAATGGTATCACCAGCCACTTTAAATAATGACACTTTATATAATGTTTACATACCCTACATTACTCATCTCATATGTATATACTGTACTCTATACCATCTACTGCATCCTGCCTATGCCGCACGGCCATGGCTCATCCATATATTAATATGTACATATTCTTAATCATTCCTTTACACTTGTGTGTAAAAGTTAGTTGTTGTGATTTTGTCAGATTTCTTGCTAGATATTACTGCACTGTCGAAACTAGAAGCACAAGCATTTCACTACACTGGCATTAACATCTGCTAACCATGTGTATGTGACCGAATAAAATTTGATTTGATTTGAAGAGCTCTCTTAATAAGCAGCCGCTCCTAAACCTTGAAACGTCAGTTGTAAAACTGCAGGAATATTCATCTCACGTAGAACACACAACAACAAGTCAACTAGGTAAATAGGTCAACTATTCTACAATGATTTACTTTAATAACGCCATTACATGGCAGAAATAGTAGCAGTGTCAAGTTCCTTCCTGAGGCTTTGAATAAATTTACCAGCAGCTACAGTCGGTTTCACACCGCTGTCTGACTTAAGCGCTGTGGTGATGCGCTTTATAGACTATTTAATGCCCTTCATCTGAACGTTGGAGTGTTGGCAACAATCATGCATGTCAGTTCAGTGCACACTGCGTAACAGAGAAAACAACATATTTGAGAGTACGTTTATTTGGGAATATATTTCGTAGAACAGACACGCTTCTGGAAAATGTTAACTCCTGCGCAAGCACACACATACCTACAGACAAACAGAGCAAATGAACCCTCAACCTCCTCTGTCCACTGTGGTGAGATGTGAGCAGCCGTCTGTGTCTGATTGGACGCTTCACCGATGAAGTCGAAAGCCAAGGGAGCCAATTAGAGAGCAGTAACAGCCATTCTGCCCTCTCCCTCCCCAAATGAGGCCCTTTCACGGCTTCTGCTGAGCAGCAGTCATCCACAGAGTGATGGGACTGTCTCCTTTTGAATACCTACAGTACCAGTCAAAAGTTTGGACACACCTAGTCATTCAAGGGTTTTTCTTTAGTTTCCCTATTTTCTACATTGTAGAATAATAGTGAAGACATCAAAACTATGAAATAAGACATATGGAATCAATTAGTAACCAAAAAAGTGTTAAACAAATCAAAGTATATTATAGAATTTAGATTCTTCAAAGTAGCCACCCTTTGTCTTAATGACAGCTTTGCACACTCTTGGCATTCTCTCAACCAGCTTCAGCTGGAATGCTTTTCCAACAGTCTTGAAGTTCCCACATATGCTGAGCACTTTTCAGCTGCTCTGCCTTCACTCTGTGGTCCAACTCATCCCAAACCATATCATTTGGGTTGAGGTTGGGGGATTGTGGAGGCCAAGTCATCTGATGCAGCAAAGGATCACTGTCCTTCTTAGTAAAAGAGCCTTTAAAAATCCTGGAGGTGTGTTGGGTCATTGTCCTGTTGAAAAAAAAATGTTATAGTCCCACTAAACGCAGACCAGATGGAATGAGATATTGCTGCAGAATGCTGTGGCAGCCGTGCTGGTTAAGTGTGTCTTGAATTCTAAATATATCACTGACAGTGTCACCAGCAAAGCACCCCCACACCAATACACCTTCTCCTCCATGCTTCACGGTGGGAACCACGCATGCGGAGATCATCCATTCACCCACTGTGTGTCTCACAAAGACACGCTGGTTGGAACCAGAAATCTCAAATTTGGACTCATCAGACCAAAGGACAGATTTCCACCGCTGTAATGTTCGTTGCCTGTGTTTCTTGTCCCAAGCAAGTCGCTTCTTCTTATCGGTGTCCTTCCGTAATGATTTCTTTGCAGCAATTCGACCATGATTCATGCAGTCTCTTCTGAAAAGTTGATGTTGAGACTCCAAACTTCTTGGATATAGGGGGCGCTATTTTAATTTTTGGATGAAAAATGTTCCCGTTTAAAACAAGATATTTTGTCACGAAAAGATGCTCGACTATGCATATAATTGACAGCTTTGGAAAGAAAACACTGACGTTTCCAAAACGGCAAAGATATTGTCTGTGAGTGCCACAGAACTGATGTACAGAAAAAACCCAGATAAAAATCCAGTCAGGAAGTGACACATTTTTTTAAAATCACCTCATGCCAATGACTCCTTATATGGCTGTGAAGGAGCTAGGAGTCAGCTTACGTTTTCCACGTTTTCCTCAAGGTGTCTGCAGCATTGTGACGTATTTGTAGGCATATCATTGGAAGATTGACCATAAGAGACTACATCTACCAGGTGGTCGCTTGGTGTCCTCCGTCGCAATTATTGCGTAATCTCCAGCTGCAGTATTTTTCTGTTTGCTTCTGATGAGAAGCCAACTGCCACCACTGATAGATTATCGAATAGATATGTGAAAAACACCTTGAGGATTGAATCTAAACAACGTTTGCCATGTCTCTGTCGATATTATGGAGCTAATTTGGAAAAAAGTTTGCCGTTGTAAGTGACTGCATTTCCCAGTCTTTTTCTTAGCCAAACGTGATGAACAAAACGGAGCTATTTCGTCTACACAAATAATATTTTTGGAAAAAATTTGCCATCTAACTAAGAGTCTCGTCATTGAAAACATCCGAAGTTCTTCAAAGGTAAATTATTTTATTTGAATGCTTTTCTTGTTTTTGTGAAAATGTTGCCTGCTGAATGCTAGGTTTAATGCTATGCTAGGCTATCAATACTCTTACACAAATGCTTGTGTAGCTTTGGTTGAAAAGCATATTTTGAAAATCTGAGATGACAGTGTTGTTAACAAAAGGCTAAGCTTGTGTTTGAATATATTTATTTCATTTCATTTGCGATTTTCATGAATAGGAAACGTTGCGTTATGGTAATGAGCTTGAGGCTATGATTACGCTCCCGGATACGGGATTGCTCGACGCTAGAGGTTAAGCATTTATTTGGGCTGTAATTTCTGAGGCTGGTAACTCCAATGAACTTATCGTCTGCAGCAGAGGTGACTCTGGGTCTTCCATTCCTGTGGTGGTCCTCATGAGAGCCAGTTTCATCATAGTGCTTGATGGTTTTTGCAACTGCACTTGAAGAAACTTTCAAAGTTCTTGACATTTTCCGGACCGTTTCTCTTTGCGTATTTGAGCTGTTCTTGCCATAATATGGTATTTTACCAAATAGGGCCATCTTCTGCATCCCACCCCTAACTTGTTACAACACAACTAATTGGCTCCAACGCATTAAGAAGGAAAGAAATTCCACAAATTAACTTTTAACAAGGCTCACCTTTTAATTTAAATGCATTCCAGGTGACTACCTCATTAAGCTGGTTGAGAGAATGCCAAGAGTGTGCAAAGCTGTCATCAAGGCAACGGGTGGCTCTATCTAAAATATATTTTGATTTGTTTAACTCTTTTTGGTTATTACATGATTCCATATGTGTTATTTCGTAGTGTTGATGTCTTCACTATTATTCTACAATGTAGAAAATTGTAAAAATGCAGAAAAACCCTTGAATGAGTAGGTGTGTGCAAACGTTTTACTGGTACTGTAATACCTCAAAATCCAATCAGTGTCACAGAAATCACATTTAAGCTGATGGCCTAAATATTGCATTATTTTTCTTGAGTATAAACAGCATCATTTCCAATATGGCTCAATGATTTGAGGCGCATATAGGATCTGGCTAGCAGCATTGGGATTGGCCGGGTGACTGCACACCTTTGGCCAATGATATGAGATATAAGTCGTTGTGTGGTGGATGTTAAACCGCTCCTGTTGAGTCTGTTAGTGGGGGTAATTAGTGTTGGCTTCTTGCTGTGGGAACTCAGGTGGAATTTCTGACATCTGGGCAATAGGCCTCCGGGGAGGAATATCATTGTAACCCCCCACTGACATACGCAGACTGGCTCAGTTGACCAGATGGGTCTGAATCATGCTTTATAATGACTTAGAGTCAAGCAACAACTGATAACTATATCTAGAAGTCAGAAAATCAATAATACAATGGTTATAATGTTGGAGCTGTAAGATCCAAACGCCAACGTTTTCCCTGGACTCCATTAGCTTGTCTTTCTTTGACTCTGCATCACGTTGTTGAAGGCTGCCACTGTGTTGGTTTAGAATGCTATTCAGATCAACTAATTTATTCCTTTACATGGAGTGTATAAGGACTGACAATATCACCAATGCCGGCATAAGTTTCAATCTTTCAATCTTTATTCATCAGTCAGCATTGACTGCCGGCGAGGCCGCAGCACAAAATCATCTACGTACAAAGCACAATGATCTGTCTGTGTAACTAACACCACCACAAGCAAAGCACTATTTAATTAAAAACTATATATATTTCACCTTTATTTAACCAGGTAGGCTAGTTGAGAACAGGTTCTCATTTACAACTGTGACCTGGCCAAGAATAAAGCAAAGCAGTTTGACACATACAACAACACAGAGTTACACATGGAATAAACAAAACATACAGTCAATAATACAGTTTAAGAAAATGTATATACAGTGTGTGCAAATGAGGTAAGAAAAGGGAGGTAAGGCAATAAATAGGCCAAAATAATTACAATATACCAATTAGACACTGGAGCGATTGATTTGCAGAAGTTGAATGTGCAAGTAGAGATACTGGGGTGCAAAGGAGCAAGATAAGTACATAAATACAGTATGGGGATGAGGGAGTTGGATGGGCTATTTGCAGATGGGCTATGTACAGGTGCAGTGATCTGTGAGCTGCTCTGACAGCTGGTGCTTAAAGTTAGTGAGGGAGATATGAGTCTCCAGCTTCAGTGATTTTTTGCAATTCGTTCCAGTTATTGGAAGCAGAGAACTGGAAGGAAAGATGGCGACCAAAGGAGGAATTGGCTTTGGGGGTGGCTAGTGAGATATACCTGTTGGAGCACGTGCTACAGGTGGGTGCTGCTATGGTGACTGAGATAAGGCGGGGCTTTACCTAGCAGAGACTTGTAGATGACCTGGAGCCAGTGGGTTTGGCGACGTGTATGAAGCGAGGGCTAGCCAACGAGAGCATACAGGTCGCAGTGGTGGGTAGTATATGGGGCTTTGGTTACAAAACGGATGGCACTGTGAAAGACTGCATCCAATTTGCTGAGTAGAGTGTTGGAGGCTATTTTGTAAATGACATCGCCGAAGTCGAGGATTGGTAGGATGGTCAGTTTTACGAGGGTATGTTTGGAAGCATGAGTGAAGGATGCTTTGATGTGAAATAGGAAGCCGATTCTAGATTTAATTTTGAATTGAAGATGCTTAATGTGAGTCTGGAAGGAGAGTTTACAGTCTAACCAGACACCTAGGTATTTGTAGTTGTCCACATATTCTAAGTCAGAACTGTCCAAAGTAGTGATGCTGGACGGACAGGCAGTTGCGCACAGCGATCGGTTGAAGAGCATGCATTTAGTTTAACTTGCATTTAAGAGCAGTTGGAGGACACGGAAGGAGAGTGGTATGGCATTGAAGCTCGTCTGGAGGTTAGTTATTAACACAGTGTCCAAAGAAGGGCCAGAAGTATACAGAATGGTGTCGTCTGCGTAGATGTGGATCAGAGAATCACCAGCAGAAAGAGCGACATCATTGATTTATACAGAAAAGAGAGTCGGCCCGAGAATTGAAACCTGTGGCACCGACATAGAGACTGCCAGAGGTCCGGACAACAGGCCCTCCAATTTGACACACTGAACTCTGTCTGAGAAGTAGTTGGTGAACCAGGCGAGGCAATCATTTGAGTCACCAAGGCTGTTTATTCTGCTGATAAGAGTGTGGTAATTGACAGTCGAAAGCCTTGGACAGGTCGATGAATACGGCTGCACAGTAATGTCTCTTATCGATGGCGGTTATGATATCATTTAGGACCTTGAGCATGGCTGAGGTGCACCCATGACCAGCTCTGAAACCAGATTGCATAGCGGAGAAGGTACGGTGGGATTCGAAATGGTTGGTAATCTGTTTGTTAACTTGGCTTTCGAAGACCTTAGAAAGGCAGGGTAGGATAGATATAGGTCTGTGGCAGTTTGGGTCTAGAGTGTCTCCCCTTTTGAAGCGGGGGATGATCGCGGCAGCTTTCCAATCAATAGGAATCTCAGATGATATGAAAGATAGGTTGAACAGGCTAGTAATAGGGGTTGCAAACACTTCAGCAGATCATTTTAGAACGAGCGGGTCCAGATTGTCTAGCCCGGTTGATTTGTAGGGGTCCAAATTTTGCAGCTCTTTCAGAACATCAGCTATCTGGATTTGGGTGAAGGAGAAATGGTGGAGGCTTGGGAAAGTTTCTGTGGGGGGTGCAGGGCAGTTGACTGGGGAAGGGGTAGCCAGGTGGAAAGCATGGCCGGCTGTAGAAAGATGCTTATTGAAATGCTCAATTATCGTGGATTTATCGGTGGTGACAGTGTTTCCGAGCCTCAGTACAGTGGGCAGCGGGGAGGAGGTGCTCTTATTCTCCATGGACTTTAGTGTCCCAGATCTTTTTTGAGTTTGTGCTACAGGATGCAAATTTCTGTTTGAAAAACTAGCCTTAGCTTTAATAACTGCCTGTATAAATTGGTTCCTAACTTTCCTGAAAAGTTGCATATCACGGGCACTATTCAATGCTAACACAGTATGCCAAAGGATGTTTTGTGCTGGCAGACAGGAATGGAGTGAACCAAGGGCTATATCTATTCCTGGTTCTACATTTTTTGAATGGAGCATGGTTAACCAGGCATCCTCTACTGACGGGATCAGGTCAATGTTATTTCAGGATACCCCGGTCAGGTCGATTAGAAAGGCCTGCTCGCAGAAGTGTTTTAGGGAGCGTTTGACAGTCGTGAGGGGTGGTTGTTTGACAGCAGACCCATTACGGATGCAGGCAATGAGGCAGTGATCGCTGAGATCTTGGTTGAAAACAGCAGAGGTGTATTTGGAGGGCAGGTTGGTTAGGATGATATCTATGAGGGTGCCCGTGTTTACGGATTTGGGGTTGTACCTGGTAGGTTCATTGTTGATTTGTGTGAGATTGAGGGCATCAAGCTTAGATTGTAGGATGGCCGGGGTGTTAAGCATGTCCCAGTTTAGGTCACCTAGCAGCAAGAGCTCTGAAGATAGATGGGGGGGCAATCAATTCACATATGGTGTCCAGGGCACAGCTGGGGGCAGAGGGTGGTCTATAGCAAGCGGCAACGGTGAGAGACTTGTTTCTGGAAAGGTGCATTTTTAAATGTAGAATCTCTAATTGTTTGGGTACAGACGTAGATCGTAAGACAGAACTCTGTAGGCTATCTCTGCAGTAGATTGCAGTAGATCGCCGCCCCTTTTGGCAGTTCTATCTTGGTGGAATATATTATAGTTAGGGATGGACATTTCAGGGTTTTTGGTGGTCTTCCTAAGCCAAGATTC
Organism: Oncorhynchus mykiss; assembly: GCF_013265735.2. Lineage (NCBI taxonomy): Eukaryota > Metazoa > Chordata > Actinopteri > Salmoniformes > Salmonidae > Oncorhynchus > Oncorhynchus mykiss. Next base: position 57,577,923 of record NC_048585.1, on the reverse strand, counting down.
AGACACGGCTAAGACATCTTGGTTGGCTTCTGATGTTAACATGCATGAAACCAAGGCTTTTATGGTTACTGAAGTAAACAAATGAGAGCACCTGGGGAGTGCACCAGAGGAACAGAGGAGAAGTAGGATAAGGGTACGGCTAAAGGCTATTAGAACTGGTCGTCTAGTACGTTCGAAACAGAGAGTAAAAGGAGCAGGTTTCTGGGCGCAATAGAATAGATTCAAGGCATAATGTACAGAAAAAGGTATGGTAGGATGTGAGTAGATTTGGAGGTAAACCTAGGCATTGAGTAATGATGACAGAGATATTGTCTCTAGAGACGTTTAAACCAGGTGATGTCACCGCATATGTGGGAGGTGGAACTAAATGGTTAGTTAAGGCATTAAGGCATAATGAGCAGGGCTAGAGGCTCTACAGTGAAATAAGACAATAATCACTAACCAGGACAGTAATGGACAAGGCATATTGATATTAGGGAGAGGCATGCGTAGCCGGGTGATCAATAGGGGTCCAGTGAGTGGTTGGGCTGACTG